>NW_014013150.1:2843-26631 GCF_000611645.1 Monoraphidium neglectum | reverse complement strand
CACACACAGGCACGCACACGCACAAGCACACATGCACACGCACACGCACACACACACACACACGCGCACGCGCGCACGCACGCACGCACGCACACACACACACACACACACACACACACACACACACACACACACACATTAAAACACGTGCGCGCGCACGACAGGTTCTTTCTGGTGGCGGCAGATTATCTGCGGGCGCGCTGGGGTCCCTTCAAGGGCATGATCGACGTCCTCTTCACCGCCGAGGCCTACGGCCCCCCGCTGGAGTGAGTCATGTGCATGGCACGCGACCGTTGCATTGTGGTGACGACGCCACGCACGACGCCAGTTCGCGGCCGCCAGCTGGCGCGCGTGTCTACGCGGGCGCGCGGCGTAGGCACTGTTTGCTGGGGTCTCGTCCCCGCCCCTGCGAGGGTTTTCACGTTCTCTGCGCCGCACCCCCCCCCTCCCCTAGGGAGATCACCAGGCTCATCAGGGCGTCAGAAGGGGACGAGGAGGTCAGGAAGGCAACCGCCGAGGAGAAGTTTGGCCATCTCAAGCCGTTTGTCCTGCTGGACTCCTACAAGAACGAGATGAAGCTGCAGCTGACCGGCAGCGCGACGAACCCTTACGTGCACATGGGGGCCATGGGCAAGGGCGAATCGATCAAATCTTGCGCGGCGCACGTCGTGCACACGGGCACGTGGGCGTACCTTGACCCCAGGTCGTCTTCGCTGGGCCAGCCGCACCCATCGGGTACCCCTCCTGGTGGTTTGAATTCAGCAGCGAGCAGCCAACGGCCTTGAACTGTCAGAGTGAATTCCACATCCCCACAATCGTCCGCCTGTCCCAGCTTGCAAAGGAGGGGGACCTCAACCTCGACCGCTTCGCCCGTTTCCTGCATGAAAAGCCCAGCAGGCTCCTTGGCCCGCTCCGAATCTTTTTCGAGATCCAGCTTCTAGAGAAAATGATGGCGGCGCTGTTGGCGCACTTTGAGGTGCTGCGCGAGCTCGCGCCCGAGGGGTCTGCACCCCTCTCTAAGGCCGCGGCCTTGCTGTGTGTGTCTCTCGATGCAGCGCAGACTGGCGCACGTGCCGCGACAGGGGAGTGGAACGCCCTTTGCTGCGGCGATGATTGGCAACTCAGAGCGTGCACGAGCGCGGCCCTCGAGCACATGTATTACGCTTCAGTTGCCGTGGACGAGGCGCGTTGCGCCCTGGCTCGCGCGCAGGCTGCACTGAAGGACCAACCCGACGACCTGGACATTCGTATTGCCAACGTGGTGGCGAGTGCAGTCGCCAGCATGTGAGACCCATTGCATTTGTGGATGTTCACAGCTGTGCCCCACTTCCCCACCCCGCTTGCACAGTGGTGCAATATCGCCCTCTTTGGGCGCAGAGGGCGCGCGGCTGCCGCTTTGGCAGAGTGCTCGTGCCTGCCCGGCAGCGTCGATTGCCGCCCAGTGGCACAACAGCACCACGGCGTTTGACAGGCTCGCGCGCGTGCGGCGGCAACAACTTGCACACTTGCAGGTGGCAGGGTGCCTGGCGCCCGTCTTTGCGACGCTCGCACCTCGGCGGCGGGTACGCTGTTGCCCACTCCCCGCCCGTAATAGGCGCGATCTTGGTGTCAACCTCGCTGCAGCTGGGGCAGGGTTGAAGCTGATTGCGCGCTTGAGCAAGAATGCAAACGAGCGGAAACGACAGAGCAGGCACAGGGGGTCAATAATGTGGCAATCTACATACAAATTTATCCTCACATTAATGCACTGCACAGCACACGCGTCCAATAAATATGCATGTGTCGATGCATACATTCGTGTGTCGGCGCGTAGTTGCTCGCTCGCCCCCGTTGATGCAAGTTCAAGGTAGCCTCCATCGGCGCAGCTTTGCCCCTGCATGATGTCATTAAGCGGGTGGATGTACTATGCTGTGGTGGATGTTTTTGAAGGAGGGTTGGCATTGTGTTGTGCCCCGGCCACAAAGTAAACCCGTGACAATCGGCCAAGTTGATGTTGCATGCAGCTGCAGCAGCAGTTGTCGAGCTGGCCAGCAGGCACTGGGTCACACCCGTCTGGGTGAGTGGACTCCCTGCGTAAGGTCCCCAGGCCAATCTCGTGCTTGCTTTTCGATGGTGTTGAGAAATTATCCAGTGCGCACAACCTACTCCCCAAACGCCTCGACCGCACTCCAGCAGCCCCTTCGCTGAGCTCAGCAACTTCCTCCGCGCTTGGATTTGTAGGTGCTATCCAGAGCAGTTAACCGTGCCGGGTTCGCCCCCAGTGGCGAGTTTGGGTGCTGAGGGGGTCAGTTGCTGCGAGGTACGCGCGCTGGCTGGGGGCCATGCTTGGCACAGCTGGCGCGCCACCTACGGCACCAGCGCCAGCCGCTGCCGGCTGCGCTCAATGCCTGCTAAGAGGTGCAGTGCTGCCCTTCACCTGATGCTGGCTTCATCGCCATGCTGGTTACAATGCCAGGTCAAGCGTGCAGGCATCGCGTGCTGCCTGCCACACAACGCTCTCACAATCGCCGATGTAGCGTGCGCAGGCCCTGGTCCCCATGGACGCGCCGACATCAAGGCAGCAGCTGTTGCAGGCATTGCCTGAGCTGTTCCCAGGCGACGAAAATATTGGCTTTTGTGGTGATGCAGCAGAAATAATCTATGAGAGGACCGAGGATTGGGCTGCTGGTCTGCTGGCCCTGCCAAAGCCCTACAGGAAGGCTGCCATCAAGGCAGCTGTACAGGGTGGGTGGGCCTTTTTGTGATGCGCTGACGCAGTGCAGCAACTGCACAGTGTGTCTCATGTATCCAAAAGTCCTTGAGGGTGCTAAGTGGCAGTTGGAGGTGGTTCCAGTGGTGCCGCTGTGGTGCCGAGAGGGTGCCACGTGTTCACACGCGCTTGACAGCCGACACTGCTCTTATGCCTTTGCTGCCGTTCACCTCTTCCCCATGCCGCTCTCCTCCCCGCATGCTACGCACTACAACCTGCTGGCTCCTCTCCTCATGCTCGCATGGTATCCTCAATCCCGTCACTGCTGTCCGTGCACTGCAGGTGAGGCGTACAGCTTGCGATCCATCGTATAGCTTGCTGGCTTGCTGGCTCTGCTATGCGTGCAGCCTGCTTTCCAGGCTGCCACTGTGAGTGCAGCCTGTAAGTGCGCCTCATTCAAGCCACCTGAATGCCCGTGCTTACACCGCCCGCACACCTGCTGCTCTTCATCCCCGCCCGTCCCGTGTCGTTTCTTCCCACCTGCTCACTTTCCTCACAACTGACATGCCCCTTTGATTCGCATCTTCCCTTCACGGTTTTTGCATGGGCCTCTGCAAATGATCCACAGCAGCAGGTGAGATGCTGTGTTGCTGGGTTTGCAGTGTTGCTGGTGGCAAGCCTGCGGACCCTGTGTCCCCAGCCGTTGCTTGTGGAGCAGCAGTGAATCGATGCAGCAGCAGTCCCAGTTGTCAATAGCAACCGCATGCACCACCATGTGCAACACGCCAGCTGCCAATTCGGCCCTTCCAGTTGCAGTGCATTGCATGCATCCAGTCAGCTAGCAAACTAGCTTGCCATCTGCTGATCCTCTTTTGCAACAAGCAGGGGCATGACGCTTCACCGGGGCCTGCTCACAGCAGGCTTGCAGAGCACTGCATATGCGGCATGCTCGGGTCAGCAGGCAGCTCTGCAGCCCCGCAGTTGTGCTGCATGCCTCGTGTTGTGCCCACAAGCCTGCTTGACCTTCCGTTTGCGCCCTTCTCTCTACCTTCCATGGCTCCCGCCTGGGCTTCCTCCATCGTTCCACATCAGCAGCAGCAGCAGCAGCAGCAGCAGGTGGGTCACGCGTGGTTTTGCAATGGTGCTTGTGGCGATTCTGCCAACCTGCATCACTGGGTAGTTGCTTGTGGTGCAGCCATGAACTAGTTCCTGGTTGCCGTTCATGCGGCTGGTTTGCACATATGGCGTATGCAGGGCACTGACACTAGCACATAACATGCTGAGCCTCAAACTCTGCTGTGGAATTATGCATGACCCATCTGCACAACCCCACATGCTTTGAACAACCATTAGAGCAGCACAGAGTTCTGCAGCACCAGCTGCAGGGGTCAAAATGCCCTCACGCCTTGCAACAAATGCCACTGTATGGGGCTTGCGCTCAGCATGTGGCCGCCGGCATTTGGCGTGGGGAAGTCCTGCCTGTCTCCGCATTGGCTTCCAGACGATGCCAGAGGCAGGGAGTAGCCACCTGCCTGCAGCTCGGCCAGTGTGCTGGTGTAGGCATGTGCTGCAGTGGTTTGCGAACCACGTTGCATGCTTCGCAGCTGTGCCCAATTTGCCTCATCCTCTTCACCGGAAAGCCCATGACAACACTACTCACGTGGTGCTGCTGCCCTCGCCCTCCTCCTCCCACCTCCCCTGCCCTGCGCACATGCTGCGTCCCACTACCTGCTGGCTTCCTTCACGGTGCTCGTGTGACGTCTTTTTCCGTCCACCATCCTGTCCTTCACTGCTGTCCAGGCACAGGAAGAGGAGCATCAGGTGCGTTTCGTGTGCATCACAATCCAAAGCACTGACTGGCTGGCTGGGGCTCGGGCTTCATGGGGTTGGCCACAGCAAACGTTGCTGGTCCAGGTGGAGGGGGCGATGGATGCTGACCTTGGTTGAAGGCCCAGCTGCACCTTGCAAGTATGGTATGGCGACGACGCGTGCGCCTTTCGCAGCAAGCACACATGTTTCGCGCTCAGTTTGCCTCGTTGGCGTCACTTGAGTGCCTGCCAGTGCTGACACCACCTGCAATCCACATCCGTGCCTGTCCCATCTCGTCTCTTTTGATCTGCTGGCTTTCCTCCCCCTCCCCTCCCTTTCATCACCCTTATCCTCCCTTTCATCGCATGTGCCCTCATGGCTTTCGCCTGGGGCTCTGCAAATGATCCACAACAGCAGGTGAGGTCCTGCAGGGTTTTGCGATTGTGCTTGTGGCCAGCCTGCCGACCCTGCACCCCCAACCGCGCCTTGTAAAGCAGCCGTGAAACCATGCGGCAGCAGTCCCAGTTGCCGATAGTACTGTATGCACCACCATGTGCAAACTGCCAGCTACCACGCACTGCCCAACTGAACAAACAATTTGCGAAAGCTCTGCCGCACCACGCTGCATGCCGCCTCCGTACACTGCATCCTTTTCTACTGTTGCAGCTTTGCTCGCCCTCTGTCTCCTTGCATGTACCCTTCACGGCTGCCGCCTGGGCCATCATTTTCACAGCAACAACAGCAGGTGAGTCATGCACGGTGCTACTTGTGACCAGCCTGCGTTGCGCCCCACTGCTTGTGAAAGCAAGCGGCGGTATCCCATTATTTCCTGCCATTCTTGCTTTTGACTGATTTGACTCAGCTGGGGCCCCGGCTTCATGGGGTGAGCCACAGCAGACGTTGTTGGTCTGGGTCTGGGGGGATAATGGTAGTGCTAACCTTGGTTCCAAAACTTCCGATACTCATGCTGCTCGGCATCCCTGCCCCTTATTTCCCAACAAGCTTTGCTCGAACACCTGTCACACCCTGCCCTTTCATCACATCTGCCCTTCACGGCTTCCGCCCGGGCCTCTGCAAATGATCCACAGCAGCAGGTGAGGTGCTGCAGGGTTTGGGAACAGCCACCCGTTGACAGTTGAGCCCAGGTGCTGCTACACACGCTTGCCGCAGTGACTTCGGGACCATGCTGCACTCTGCCAATTGCGCCTCATCATCATCTTATTGCCCCTGCCAACACTGCTCACATGCCGCTGCTGCATTTCCCCTCCCCTCCTCCCTCCCTGGCTGTGTGTGGGCATTTGTCTGTCCATGATCCTGTCCTTTGCTTGTGCCCAGGCGTGGGAGCGGCAGCATTGTCCTGATTGCCCTGATTGTCCTGATTGTCCGTGCTGACACCGCCCGCATATCCTGCTGCGCTGCATCCCTGCACGTTCCATCTCGGCTCTTTTCTCCTGCTGGCTTTCCTCACACCCCCCACCCCACCCCTTTCATCGCATCTGCCCGTGATGGCTTTCGCCTGGGGCCCTGCAAATACACAGCAGCAGGTGAGATGCTGCAGGGTTCTGCCATGGTGCTGGTGACAAGCCTTCCGACCGTGCACCCCTAGCCACTGTTGTGGAGCAGCTGTGAAACCCTGCAGCAGCAGTCCCAGCTGCCAATAGTAACCGCATGCACCACCATGTGCAACATCCCTTCGCAACGGTGCTTGCGGCGATTTTGTCAACCTAGCATTACCTGCACTGCATCATCCCTGATTGCCAGTGCACATGCATGCTTCAACAGTCTGTACATGATAGAGCTTGGGACGAGTGGAGGGCAGCTCCTAGCACACACACTGCTTTGTTTGCCGGCAGCCTTGTAGTGCATGCCTGTTTTGCTTACCACCTGATGGATGCGCCCTTGCCAACCCTGACGCGATGCTGTTCTTGATGGCCATTATGAAATTTCCAGCTGGTGGGAATGGCGCGAGCCCCTTGATGGAACCCTTGATGGAGCTTGTCCACGAGGCAAGGGTGACCAACTTCTACCTGCGTCACCACGCCACAGCCCGGTACAAGTACACCACTAGCCAGGCAACACAGCACCAAGACCCCAACTTCAAGAAAGCCCTCATTGAGGTGAGTTTGCCTGCAGCCTTGCATGCCAGCACCCAGGCAGTTCACAAAAACGGCACACAAGTTTTCAGTGGGCCTTTCTGCAGCAATGTGCACTTTCACTGATTGTGCGCGTTGGATGCACTGTTCTGAGCAGGTGTAGTATTTGCATTGCTCAAAGGTGCCCATCCAAGCGCAAATGCTGTATCAGACCTTCATTCGGCAGTAGTTTGCATGTATGTAATAGTTTTTGAAACAAACACACCTTGGGTTGCCCTCCACCTTCCGCTGCATTTGTGCAGGCATACGGCTGCAAGTCCCCAACAGTCGAGTCCCAGCTCTTCTGCATGGGCTTGGGCAAGTTTGTGTCCAGCAAGCTGGTGTGCGCTGCTCACCTGTTCAAGTACGCATGGCGCATGGATCTTGCGCGGGTTCTTGGCTTCCAGAATATCAACGATCCTGCAAACGGCCTGATGCTGATCAAGTGAGCGTCTGCAGAATTTGTCTTGTGGGAGGTGACACTGCTTTTCATAGGGCAGCTAGGCGTACTGCAAGGGTTGTTGCGTTCATTGACAAGCTCGCCTCCCAAAGGCACGGCTTGGCAAGTTGATGAATGACGAGGTTCACTCGTCTACAAGGCCGGACTGTACACCTGGTATCAACTGAAGTAGGGTGCATGCAGAGTGCAGCTGAGTTGCATATTTGCCATCGCTTGAGGGGCTACAAGGCAGCAGTTTGTGTCTAGCATTGTCTCTTTGACCAAAGTGGCACATCATCGTCTTGCTACCCCGCACATGGCCCTTTCTAAACACAGATGATGCTGCATCTGAGTCCCTGTGACACTCAGCTCTTGTCAGCTGTGTTTGCCCACAGAGCTCATACGCTCGCACTTCGCAGGCCCATAGAAGAGGCCTTTGACAACGGCTACCTGTGCATCATTTGGGAGGGCGCACGGGGCGCAGGACGGTCTGACGGGCAGTACCGGATGTGCTGGCTGGGGGATGCAGAGCTGCTCATGCACGACATGAAAAGATACCCCTGGAAGAGCAGCGCTGAGAAGCTGCCTCAGGAACTCCAGGAGGAACTTCGAGGGTGAGTTTGTCTTGCTGGTAAGTCAGGAGAGTTCTGCATTGCGTTGCTGAGGGTGTGCTCCCAAGCCGCAGTGCATCTCAATGGCACAGCACTGCCTTTGCCTGGTGCATCAATCTCCTTCATTGGAAGCTTGTTTTGGGCATGCAAGTTTTGCGGCCAATCTGTCGAGTGCTTGCTTGCGTTGTTATGTCGGGGTTCCATCAGTGGCTCTTGACAATCTGCGTCCACAGTATCAGCTGCCTTTTTACAAAGGGCAGCACATCTCCACCCAGCAGACAAAGAGCAAAGTGGCGCCCGATTCCTGGCCTGTCACTAAGAGCCCGAACTTGCGCTGTGCGCAGGCTCATGAACGAGGATGGACGACCTCTGAGGTTCACGGACCTGGACGGCAAGGTGCTGTCGTTCAACACGGATGCACGGCCCTACAGGAGGTGCCTCGTGTTCCAGGCCCGATACGCCTTCAATCAGGCCCTGGCTGAAGGCCGCATCACACAGCAGCAACTGGCAGAGATCTCACCCCACCTGGTGTCAGTAAGCCCTCAAGCGTCGAACTTGGCGGTGCGTGAGTGGGCGCAGATGTTGCTTGCTGTAGTCAATCAATGAACCAATCAATTACACGCCATCTTCGACAAGGTGGCTGCCGCATAAACAACACCTACTGACTCTCCCAAATGAATTGCAGTAGCACTCTGAAGGTTATTCATATGTGCTGACATTGGTCCCCCCGCTACGTTGTGGAGTCCAGGGTGCACCCACCATCCATCGGCTTGCAACAAGCCGATGGTTTTTCAACTGACCAAGCTGCATGCTGGGCTTTCTTGCAGATGTATTGGCAGAGGTTGCCAGACGAGGGCCCGGACCCCCCACCTGACTCAGCCCCAGTGGAGGACTTCATCTACGAGCATGCTCCGGAGAGCCTTTCCGATGAAGAGGATGGGTAGCAGCAGGTGCGCTCCTGGTCTCCATAGCGCTACTTCAATAGCTGATGTTATGTGCCTGCTGCATAATGCACCATCATGGGTGCAGCTGTGTGCACCTCATTGTGGCTGAGGTTGCTCACCTGGGCAGCGGCCCGCTGAGCTCGCGCGCCTGACGGCAGTTTGGGGGGGCTTGCCTGTCTTTCCATGGGCTCCGGGCCATGGCAGCGCTTGGGAACGGCCACCTGTTGGGTGGCAGCTTGGCAGGGGCGCTGTACTGGGCACATCCTGCAGGGAAATCACGGACCATGTCGCATGCCCTGCAGCTGTATGCACGGTGTGCAGCAAGCGCGTGACCTGTGCCCAGGTTGCCTCGTCTTCACCATGTTATTTCAACGCTGACCCCGCTCACAAGCTGCTGCCGCCCTTCCTCCCTCCCCCTTCCCGTCGTTCCCCGTACGCTCTGCCCTTCACCGCCTGCTGGCCTCACCTCCCCCTGGGCGCGTGGCGCCTCCTGCTATTGTGCACGTCCACCATCCTGTCCTCACTGCTGTCCAGGGGCAGCAGGAGCAGCAGCAGGTGAGGCGTGCATCATGCAAGCTGTGCTGCTGGGCAGGGGTTGGGTGCGATGGGGTTGGCTCCTGCAGGTGTTCTTGGGCTGAGAGATGAGGGGCAGTGGCCAGGGCTACTGAAGTGCAGGCGCTTCCAGCCTGGGATGCCCCCTGCTTGGCCTCTCCTGTGGGGTGGGGTAGGGGGAATGCTACAGCATCAGACAGTGGTGGTGATGGTGCTGGCGGTGGGGAATGCTACAGCATCAGACAGTGATGGTGCTGGCGGTGGTGGTGGTGATGGGCTGGGTTGGATGGGCAGGATCTGTGGCGTGGCCAGGATGTGATGGCGCACACATGCATGCGCGGGAGGCGCCATCCTCCACACGCATTCCTTGAATGCACACACTCTGTCTTCCACGCTCTTCAGCACATACACGCACACGCTCCTTGTTCCACGCTTGACCCACACGCACGAACACATACACCACTCCCCCAAACGCACACACAGAAGCTTCAAAAAGCTTGCAGAGCGGAAGCGCGCCAACGCTACGAGCACCCCTTTTGAACCTATACATGGCCAACAACTCAACCTTCCGCCTGATGGTGCCAGACCTGCCGGCCACGATCGAGAGCTTCACTGCCTACACCAAGAGTGCACTTTTTCGCCAACATGCCGACGCCGCGGGGCTCTCCATCACTTCATCAAATCTGCTAGAGACCCTGCGCTGCGCCAAGGTGCTGCACTACACTAACTATGCGGAGGCGGGGGTCGTCGCCGGCCCAACGGGCAGCACCGGAGTCTACATCCCTCAGGACACCGCCGCCCACATGCTGCACAAGTTGCTGCGTGCGTGGGAGCTCCTTCCCGACTACCCGGCTGGCGTCGCGACCGAGACCAAGCACACCAAGGAGCAGATGGAGTTCTTGGGCGCACGGCTGAATGCTATGGTCAAGCGGGTGCACAAGGCGTCGCCTGGCGGGGGTTCCATCATGCCAACGGCAAATCAGTGGTGGAAGAGGGAGGAGGGGCAGGAGCGGCGCGAGGCGTTCGAGGTGCTGCAGAGGGTGTGGCGCGCGAGCGGCCAGGCTGGCGACGAGGCCGCATGCAACAAGCTCAAGTCCAACATTCTGTCCCAGTACTCATCGGCGTTTCGGGAGTGGGTGGCAGAGGAGGAGGCAAGGCTGCAGCGAGATGAGGCGGCGTCAGGCACGCTGCCCGCGGTCGGCAGCGCAAGGTGCCCGAGGGCGGGCGCCGTGCTATGGAGCAGAGTCAGATGGAAAGGCTGATGCGCATGGTGGCGGCTTTCAACTCGGCAAGCAGAGCATCTGGTGTTTCATTTTCTATAGATGAGGCTGGCATGCTGTCCATGCACATCCCTGATGAGGCTGAGTGAAGCTTGTAAAATCATGGTGGAGTCAAGACATGCGGTTCACACGGGGCTCAGCGGCGCGCAAGGGGGGTGGGAGCCGCCTCTTGCTCGGGGGTGGCTGTGATGTTTGCTGTGAAGTTCAGCTGTAATCAATTACGGGTTTGTCATCAGTTCCACAGGAAGCTGCTATCAGGAACATGGGGGCTGTAATCGGTTGCGGGTCTGTAATTAGTTGGCCGATGGCAGCGATGCTATGGCATAGAGTAACAATGATGATGATGATGAATCAGTTACACAGGGGACTGCCCTTGACCCCCACCAGCGCCTAAAGGGTTTGGTGGGGGCTGCCCCCTTGCTCAGAGGTGTTGTAGTGCCCGCCCCCTAATGCACCTACTGTGGCAAGGAAGACAAGGGAGCCGTGTGGGAGAGGCTGTACGAGTTCATACAGTCGCTGACGGCCACGACGACGCCGGAGGAGCGCAGCCTGCTGCGCGTACACGTCGCGATTGACCAGGAAAGTGCAAGCTGGCACAAATGGCCGTGCTCATTGTGTCCAGCCAAGCATGCACCCGCAGCAAAATTGCACTTGCAGAAACATGAACTGCTCTTGCAGTCTCCAACTCATCGGCCGTCACTGCTGTTACCGTGTCCTGCTGCAGTTTGACATCATGTTTGATAACGGCGAGGCGCGTGCCAAGATCCAAGCGGCGCTGGCAGGCGTTGGCGTGGAAACAGCCTTCACGCTCCTCAGGTGCCAGGCGTACCGCCTGACAGCAGGCATCAGAGGGCGGCACAATCATTACGATGATTACCTCTTGTATTCCAACTCATTTCCAGAATCATCAGCTGTGACGATGCGCAACACCTTGATGATGTACGGGGGAATGTGTCAGCGCCCCTTTGGTCCGGACCCCGCTGCCGCCGCACCCCCTGATAATGCTGCCACACCCTGGATTTCCCTCAAAATTAGGTCCCCCTTTCGGCACAAGATCTGTCACATCTGGGCGCACCTAGCGGAGGCCGCAGTGGCAGGTGCGCCGGACAGCGGGTCTGCAGCCTGCGGCCGCTGCCTGCCTGCTGAGTTGACCAGACCGTTTGACCAAGCGTGCATCAACGTCATATAGGGCCACTTGCATAACCAATCTACTCACAGCTGTCCTGCTTTGTTATTCTCCCCCCAATTCTCACAGACGGCGCAGATTTTTTTGTGCTTCTGGGTGATGACATCAAGGTGCTCGAGCGGGTGCGTGCATTTGCTGCGGGCAGCCCACTACCTTCACGCTGCGCCCTGCCACACACACCTTCTCTTTAACTCCTAAACTTTATCCCTTTACACAAAGCTGGACAGGGTTTCGGGCTCTTCTTTTTGGTAGTTTGCGCACATTGAACAACCCTTCTATTGTTCCCGGAAGTGTTTGGTTAGTCAAACGCAAAAAACTGCTGGTGGCCCGAATGCGAGCCTTTCGGGCCATGCGTCATTTGCTCGGAAACTCTGGTTTGAAGTTTGTGAACCAAACCATTCAAAAGCTTTGGAAATTGTCTGCTCAAACCACGCCTTCTTTGTGGTCTCTGGCCAGAGGTATGGATTCTCTTCAAACAAGTGTGTTCTTGAAAAGCAATTTTGTGTGTACTTTGACTGCAGCGTCTAAGGCCCTGATTCCACGGGGCTTCTTATCGCTCTTATCGCGGGCAAATCTGGAAGAAAGATTTTGCCAAATCGATAACCACAATCCACGAGCGTGATATCGATCAAAACTTCAATAACCCTCATATTAGCCGGACCCATTCATATCGATGGGGGTTGGGCACTTCAAAACGAATGAAACCCAAGGCCCCCATATGTAGGGCCCTTCCGGCCTTCAAGTAGCCGCGATCAACAACACAAAAATTACCAAACATCCCTTGCCCACTACACACCCCGAAGCCGCCTCCTGCGCTATCTTACGGTCCCTCCCCGACATAAATGCCAACCAGCCCTCCCAGCGCCCCACGTCGTCATTTGGCCACGACGATCGCTCCCTGGCTTCCCAGCAATGGCCACGCTTCCGGCCTGAACACCGGCCGAATCAGCATTGAATTTCGTGGGCTCTTGGTTGCAGGATGCCTTACCAGAACCAATGAGAATAACTAGGATGGCTGGGAAGCCAGGTGGCAGGCAGATCAAAGAAAGGTACATATACAACCATCCGTGAAGAATGGCTCCACCGCAAAACGCTGATATCAAAACGATAAGGGATTCGTTTTGAGGTGTTTGCCCCGATTTGACAGGCCTCGTGGAATCAGGCCCAATTTGATAATTTGATTTCTCAAGGAAATTGTTCTTTAAACCGTCGTCCGATTCAAAAGAGCCGGAGCTTCCATAGCACAGCCAGCTCCCACCCCTCCCGCAGAATAAGCTCGGCGCTCAGGACTTGCAGCGCACGCAGCTCAAAAGGTTTTGGTATCATTAGTTGAACACTCGGGACAGCCCAGACAGTCACAGGAGGCAGCCGGGCGAGCAACCTCTGCCCGCACTACGCGATCTGGACACCCGCCCCGCTGGGCATGTTCGCGCCCGACAGCGGTCGCAAAGGTATCTTCATACTTGAAGCAACTCATACGGCTCCTTCCCGCGCCGAACGGCGTCAACGCGCCTTGGCCCCCTGCCGCGCACCGCGCGCCGCCGCTGCCGCGCTCGAGGGCGGCGCCGGCAGCCGCAAAACAACAGAATGGATCCCTGTGTATGAGTGAGTCTTCGAGGGCTGCTGGAACCGGCCGCGGCGGAGTGCAGCCAGGTGTGCGCGATTGCGCACTCAGCGCCCAGGAGATGGACAGTGACATCACATGTTGTCCACGCACTTGGGCATGGACGGCCAGCCAGCAATGTGTCGTTGAAAGGCACAGCGGAGCTGGCAGGCCGTGCCGGCGCAGGCTCACGTATGCGGAGAGGGGGCGGCCCCGCAAGCGTCGCTGCTGGCAGCGGGTTGGCCGAGCTGTCGCAGCGGCGTCGGGCGCATGCCGTCGTTTTGGCCAGCCCTGCCAGCGCTCAGGCCATGGAAAGCCAATAGGCCCTGAAGATGGCAAGTGAGCGCCGTTCCGTTGCAGAGGAGGCCGTGTGGCTGGGGGCGCATGCGGCAGCGCGGCGCGGTGAAGCGGTCCAAGAGTGCCGCATTTGTGACGGTGGTCAAGGGGGCATTGGTGGCGCCCGCGCAGCACGAGTCGAGAGGTGAAACATGTGGGTAGGCGTCGATGGGTTCTGAACCACCAGTATTTTATAGCCCGTTCGCTTCTGCCCCGCATTGCCGCCTGGTTTGGTCTCGCTTGCTCATCCCCTCCCCTCTGCAACACCCCTCTGCCTCCGCTGGTGCAGGTCTCACCCTGTACTTGCCGCTCAGCCAGATGTTGGTGCCGGCGGTGGCGGCTTGCGCGCCACTGGCTTCCAATTTCTACTCACGTAGGCAGCAGCGGGGCTTGCCTGATGTTCAAGGCGGTGGCGGGATCGGCGGCCTCGGGAGCGGCGATTTTGGCAGCGACGAGTTTGGCGACGGGATCGGCATCGCCCGGCCCAGCGACGGCCGCGGCCAAGAGAGGGTTAATGAATCATGGCCATACAGGAGATGCAACACTGCTGTCGTATCGTTTGTCTTGCCCTGCACAATTTGATTCACAAATCTTTCCGGCACGCACCCCTGCCCCTCCTGATCAGGGCTGGAAGGCGGAGATTGAGGCGCAGTTTGCGGCTATCTCTGAGGCGCGCGACCTGCCGTTTGGATGTGCCTGCTTCTGCTTCAGCGACACATCTTTCCCTGTCTTCCCTATGTTCCCGGTCATGCACCGCTGGCACCTGGACACCTTTGGAAAGCTCTTTCCACCTCAACTCGTCAACCAGCACGGCGACCCTTTCCTCTTCGAGCTCTATCGGAGGTGGCCGGGGCAGCCACTTGGGGGGCTGCAGCTGGGTTTCTACGGTCCGACCCTAGGCTAACTGAGTCAGTTTAGTTTAGGGAACAGCAGCTCAAACACGCAAGTAGCTAGACCAGCAGGGGTAGGACGGGCTTTGTTAATAACCTGTGGAGGCTGCATGCATGTTCAAGTGCGCTCAAGGCTGTTCATGTGTGCCCCTGTGCGCGCGCGCGTGCGCAGGCATGGAGGCACACATCGACACATGCATGTGCGCGCGTGCACACACTCACACACACACACACGCACACACGCACGCACGCACGCACACACACACACACACACACACACACACACACACACACTGCATTATAAGCAAACGCCTGGACACAAATATCATGCTGCCACACTTTCTACCTCCCGTTCCTTTGCAGGTGGGGTGCTAGCGTCTTCGCGCCCTCGGCAAGCCTCATCAACGGCGTCGGTGGCCTCGGGACTGCACGCTACTGCAAGCAGGGGGCGCCTTGGCGGGACGCTCTGCTGTCAGATGCAATCGCGGTGCTGGGGCATGCGCTGGGCCCAGCGGCTGCTGGGCGCCAGCTGCGCTGCCTCAGCGTGGTCGTGCCGACCTACAGGTTGGTAGGGGGGTCGTCCCTGTGCGCAGCTTTCAGGGTGGCTGGCTGAGCATGGCTGCTGCAAATCTTGAGGCTCAAGCCTCCTGTCCAGTCACAGGCTACTGTGTTCAACCATACGCAACCGCAATGGACAGCACCACCCCAGCCCCATCCTGATGGCCAGTCTCCACCGACCCTAGAAGGGGACCCATCCCGGCACCGCCGCCTCTGTCGGAACAAAACAATTCACCAGCCTCCACGCAAGCAAGCCCAATCAAACCCACCCACACCCCTCACAGGTGCAACCTTGGCGCCCTGCGCCGCATCACCCAGCTGCGCACGTCGCCCGCCGCCCGCGCGTCGCTGCACACGCTCGTCGTCGTCGACGACCCCTCCTCGCCCGCGCTGGCAGATGTGCAGGCGCTGCAGGATTGGAGCCCAAACCACCTCGTGCGCGTGTACGTGCAGCTCGCCAACATGGGCGCCAGCGACGCGCGCAATCCGGGAATGGCGCAGAGCTTTGGGGACTGGAACGTGCTGCTGGACGATGACGTGGCGCCTGACGAGCAGCTGCTCGACGCCTACCTGGGCGCCACGCTGCGGCATCCCCACGCCAAGGTGTTCGTCGGCCTGACCCAGCTGCCACAGCCACACTCCATGCAGCAGCACGCGCTGGTGGGTCATGCTTGCGGGGGATGCGGGGGTTGAGTGCCCTGAGCTGACATCATTGGTGAACGTCGTTCAATACAGACTCCTTTGACTTGCTCGCTGGTGTTGACGCAGAGCTTGTCTTTGCTTTTGACAGCAAAAAGGCGCCATAGGCAGTGGTAGTCCCCGCTGTGGTTTTACGTTTGCCAAGACCTTGAAACCTCCTGTGCTTTGCAAAAATTCCAGGTGGCCTCCCAGATGACTTTCTTCGTCTCCATCGCGGCCCGCGAGCCCACCCCGCCCTGGGGTGTGACGGCCAACCTCTGCGTCCCCGGCCGCAGCAACAACACCGTCTGGTTCAGCGGGGCCTACCCCAAGACCGCCGGCGGCGAGGACGTGGACTTGTGCTTGCGGCTCAAGGCGCTCGCCGCCGACAAAGATACAGCCATCGTGGCGGTGCCTGAGGCGAAGGCGGTGCACCCGTTCTGGGGCGGCGTGCTGCGCCAGGTCGCGGGCTGGGCTTCGGGCGATGTGCTCTGCCTTGAGGCGCTGCCGCACACCACGTTCCGCGCGCTGCCCAACTGGGCCGAGGCGACACTGCTGCTCGCGCTCTCCATGGCGGTCAGCGCGCCGCCGCTCGCCGGCGGCCTGGATGGCCGAGGCATGGGGGAGCGGCTGGTGCTGCTGGCGGCCTGTGCTGCAGCCATCATGGCCGTCGAGCTGACTCTGGGCGTCGTGTCGGTGCTGCCGCGCGTGCCCGCGGCCCTTGCGCCGCCACGCCGCATGGCGATTGCTATGCTGGCGCTGGTGCCCGCCCTGGTGCAGGACCTTGTCCGGCTGCGCTGCAAGCTAGCGCGGCTGCGCTTCACGCAGATCTGCGTCTGCTTCGACTGGATGGACGGCCAGAGCGACCACATCGCGGCGACCCAGTTCGGCCTTCTCGTCCGCAACGTCTGCTGGGCTGTCGCCGTGTGCTGCGTGCTTTTCTGGTCCAGGCTGTCGGCCGGCGCGCTTGCTCTGGCCGGGTCGTTCCTGACGGCGACAGTGCTGCTGTTCGCGCGCTCCCAGCGCATCGACCATCGGCGTCTGTTCTGCCGCGACTACCTGTCGGCCCTGCGGCCGCTACCGCTGCCAGAGGACGGGCCTGTGCCGTTTGTGGTGCTGGCCTACTAGAGGACCGGCACCAACCTGCTGTGCGGCATGCTGCACAACCACCCAGAGGTGCGACTGGGGGCGCCGGAGTCGGCGTCCATCAGCCTTCTTTGAAAATTATCGTTTGAGATTTAATTCCTGTCGGCATTTGTATGTGGCAATACCTGTCTGCAGAAGTTCACAATGGGCTGGGGGGCTGAACTGCACTCATGACTGCTGGTTCAGCAGCCGCAGCAGCTGCTGCTGCTGCTGCTGCTGCTGCCGCCGCCGTAGCCGCCGCTGCCGCTGCTGCTGTTGCTTCTGCTCAATTGTGGTGATCCGCGCGCCCTGCCTGGGCAGGTGCTCATGCACAACGAGGTCTTCAACGAAGCCAAGGTGCGCGCGCGCCTAAGGTGCCTGTGGGTGGGGAGCTGGGAGCTCTGAACATGTCAGGTTTCAGCAGCTGCGAGAGTGCGGCAGATCCATCCTGCACAGCTATGCAATCACACTTGCCTGACCCTTGATTGCACGCATGTGCCCGTGCTCATGCCAGCAGGAGCAAAGGTCAGTGGCACCGGGTTGCCCATGCGTTGCAGTGATCCACCTTGCCCCCCATGCCACCACCCTGCTTGCTGTTCGTGCCGCAATCACATAACCCTCAGATCTACTCCTTCAATGAGGCTCTTTTCCAGACTTCACCCGGGTGGGACTGGGACGTCTTCTTGCGGGACGAGGACCCCCAGCGCTTCCTGGTGGAGCTGCTGCAGCTGCGCCCCCACACGGAGGAGGAGCAAGGGCAAGCGGCGGCCGGCAAGGGCTGCTGCAAGGCCGTCGGCTTCAAGCTCTTTCCAGGTGAATGGCCGTGCGCGGGAAGGGCGCTGGGCAGCAGCTACGTAGCGCCAGCTGCGCCGCTTGCTTTGACCTTTCTTGCAGTTGGTCAGACCTTCCTATCCCCACTTTGGTGTGTGGGGATCTTGCTTACACGGGCATGATCCACTATCAACGACAAATTTTAGCATGCGCCTTGCCGCCTCGCGTCTTGCTGCGCGTTGCTGTTGGCCGCAGAGCACTGGAAGGGCGCCACCACGGCCGTGTTCCAGCGCCTGCTGGTGGACCCGCGCGTCAAGAAGATTGTGCTGCGGCGCAGCAACCACCTGGATGTCTACGCCTCCAAGCTGAGGGCGGACAAGGTCGGCAGGGGAGGGTGAGCCGCAGTGCAGGCCTGACGCTTGCTTGCCACTCACCGTGGCAAGCGTCAGGTCGTGACAAAATGCAGAAGCCCTGTGGGCCGGCGTGCGCCGTTTGCTGATGGTGTGGGGCTGCTGTGGTATTTGAATCATGAACAGAAAGCTGGCTGCTGCCGGTGCTGCGACTGCTGCCGTGTCTGTTGCCGTTGCTGTTGCCGCTGCCGCAACAATTGGCCGCCCTTTGAGACAATTCCGCCACTGGAAACATTTGCAAGGTCCATCACAGGTGCTTTGGCCCTCACCAAGCCACCCTGCTGCTCGCGCGGGGCCCCACAGACAGGTGCCTACATCGGCAAGCGGCTGGACGAGATCCCCTTGGAGGTGGACGTGGCCGCCTTTCAGGGCTTCGTGACCCACTATGATCAGGTGGGTCCCCGGGTATCCAGTCCTCCTCTATAAAACCTTCATGCATTAAGAGGCGTTCATGAGTGTTCTTTCCACTCCGCTCGCAAAACACAGCGATGGTTTAGAAATGCGCTGGGGGCCTGCCCACGTGTGCACATGCGCTTGCATGCATCGCGCTAATCCTGAAATAGTTGAGTTCTCCCTGTCATCACTCCCTTCCACCAGCTCCAAAGCCACCAATGGGTACACAACATGCCCGTGGTCTGCATCACATCACCATCCGCCCCTGTCCACACAGGTGTATGTGTACTACGACACTCTGTTGGGGGGCCAAGGCCACGCCAGCGTCCTGCGCATCAGCTACGACGAGCTCGCCGCCGCGTTCACCGGCGACGCCGGCGTTGGCGGCGGCGCCACCCGCAGCGGTGCAGGCGGGGCCAGTGACGTGGGTGGCTGCTGCGCGGCGCGCCGGATCCAGGCGTTCCTGGGCGTCGCGGCCGCGCCGCCCAAAGCGTTGGCCGTGACAGTGAAGCAGACGCGGCGGCCGCTGAAGGAGGGCATTGAGAACTTTGACAACGTTGCGTTCGCATTCAAGTGCACGAAGTATGCTGGCTGCTTCGCCTGCCATGACGACGGGGACGGCCACCTCAGCTGTTGAAAGGGCTGGAGATGCCCGGCAGCTCTCAAGGGGTGTAACCGTCGCAAGGGAGGCAGGGACTGCCTGCATATGTTTGTCGGCAAATTTCCAGCGCCCTTGTGGCGCAGCAGCGGGTGCACCCGCTGCTTTGTGGTGTTGCAGCGGTCCTCAACGACTTCCAGAAGGCATCCTCGCCAATCCCACCAGTCACTGCGGTCGGCATGGGTCACGCGTCATCCATTGCTGATCGCGTAGGCGTCCCAGGCCAATCCTTCAACACAAGTAGACCTCCAACCTGTATGACGCGACACTTTCTCGTCTTTGCGCACGCCGACCACGCGTGATCTAGCCCGATATGAGCAGCAAGGGTCAAGGCCTGCTGCACAGGCACGAGGAGATCCGTCTCGCCCTCCGTTTTTTCTTACAGAGCCTCTACAAGCACAAGCAGCAGGGCACCCTGCCCGACAAGCAGCAGGTCATCTTCGACTTTGCACGCTACAAGGGCCTCAGGCCGGTGGTGGACAGGCTCAGCACGCGACCTCCACAAGTGCAGCCGGCGGCCAAGGAATCGCAGTAGTCGCCGCCGCACGGGTGACACGGCCTCGCGATTGCGCACCTCGCACGAGCGGCTTTGCGCGCGGCAATGGCTTCCTCGCAGCACACGCAGCGGCAGCGGCAGTGGTGGCAGCAGGGCCCCCTCGAGCCAGCCTGCACCCTCCTGCAAGGCTTCCAGCAGAGTATTCAGCGGTTTGCGGCGTCGCCCCCGTGGGCACATCAGCAGCATCACCAGCAGCAGGAGCAGCGGCAGCACCACCACCAGCAGCAGCAGCAGCATCAACACCAGCAGCAGCTTGACCACCATCATCAACAGCGCACAGGCACTGCAGGCGGCGGCAAGCAGCAGCGCGCGCCCACGGCCTCCGCCGGCGCGGAGGCCCCGCCGCGCCGCGCGGAGCGCCACGCGGCGGCACCCCAGCACGTCACCCGCGAAGAGCTCGGGCGCGCGACGTGGGTGTTCCTGCACACGCTCGCGGCGCAGTTCCCGAAGCGCCCGACGCGGCAGCAGCAGCGGGACGCGCGCAGCCTGATGGACGTGCTGACGAGGATCTACCCCTGCGCTGACTGCGCGCGGCACTTCTCAGAGATAGTCAAGTGAGTCAGCCGGGCCGGCCCTTTTCGCGATGCCTGCCGCAGCGGGAGGCAAATAGGACGGGTGCTGGGGGATGACCACGGCTGGGGCGATCGACTCGCGGTCGGCGGGCGGTAGAGGGCTTTGGGGGGGGGCGGTGTCGCCAGGCAGCTGACGACGCATGTGGGTGCCTGTTGGCGGCTGCCTTGAGGGCAGCTGTCGCCCATGGCTGCACGGCAGTCCCTGCCCTCAAAACGAGGAGCGGGGAGGGCATTGCTCGCGGGCGGGCAGCGTGGTCCAGTGGCGCGCATGATGTTGTGCAGGCGGACCTGTCCACGCTGCCAGGGACCGCAGCACCCCTGATCCCATCTGCCCGCCCGTGAGCTTGGCCTATTCCGCACTTCCACCTACACCCCTCCCCAAACACAAACCAACACACTCCCAAAGGGCCGACCCGCCCGCCGTTTCAAGCGGCCACGAGTTCCAGGCCTGGATGTGCCGCGCGCACAACACGGTCAACCGCGCCATCGGCAAGCCCACCTTCAACTGCGACCTCGCCGCCTCCCGATGGGCGCCGCTAGACTGCGACGCGACCGGCGCCAGCAGCTGCGACCTGTCTGTCGGCGCGGCGGCGCCCGCGAGGCGGCGGTAGGGGGGTGCGCTGGCCCATTGGCGGGTCGGCGAACCAGCGCCGTGCTTGGCGCTGGCGGTGATGCGCTCTGATTTGTGGGCGGCCGCCCAGCCCTCATATTGCAATACCTTCCGTCTCAATTTACTTTTTGCGCATTTGTTGAATTGGTTTTCGGCTGCAGCGTTTTTGTTTTCGTCTACATGTAAAGGAAAGAAACGATCACGTCAGCAGGCTCCCAGCCTGCTCACACCGGTGAATCACGTTTGTGATAGGGGCCCTCGCTTTGTATGAGTCACGAAGTACACGTGGCTTAAAGCTTCCTGCCAGGCCTTTACACTGTACACAGGGCGCATCATCACAGCGCCATCAATCAGTGAGTGCCGCCTCTCAGCGGCACCTCAGCGCTGTGCAGCCACAGACTGGCGTACGCACAAGAAAGATTCCTCACATATACGTAGCAGGTTGCCCAGACCTCTCAGCAAATTAAGTTGCCGCTGCAGCTGCGGCCCTTGCAACCCTGCTCTGGCCCCCTTCAGAATGCCACGCCAGCGCCAGTCGCCCGGCACCCTCGTGACGCCGCTCGTGTTTGGCGACGAGACATGCACTGGGAGAACATCTGGTCACCCCGGGATGATCTTGGCGGCCACGTCCCTGCCTGCGTCCAGGACGCCCCGCAGGCCCCGGGGCAGCAGGTCCCGCGGGGAGCGGCGGGCCTTCTCGCCGGCGGGATACACAGAGTTGTAGTGCACCTGGCGGATGGGGGAGGCGATGTGCATGTGTGAAAACGTGGATATATGTGGTGACCTGTGTGTGGGTGTTTGTGTTTGTGTGCGTGCAGCCGTGTGTGTCAAAGTTTGGTTGTATGCGGCTGTGTGTTGGTGCGCAAATACACATGAAGAGCGAGGTAGGTTATGGACCCTTGTGGATTGGGGTGACGGGCCCATGCGACCCATCAAGCATGCTGCCCCAGGGCACGTGGCCACCATCGCCGCCGAACCCCTCTCCCCAGCCCTACGCATACTGGCAGCCCAGTGACCCGCACCTCTGCCCAAAAGCTCAGGTGCAGGGCGCGTGCAACAAAGGCGGGGTTCTCTTGGACGGGGTCGATGGCAATGACACAGTTTTCAAGGAACGACGTTATCACAAAGATCTTGATGCCCCACGCATCAGCTGCGGGATGTGGCCAGACCATGGGGGAGGCGTGATAACTAGGGGTTGGAAGCAGAGTGCCATATCCTGGTGGCAGTGAAGACCTGACGGGCGGTTGTAGTTAGCAGTCTCACAACCGCAGCGGTTTGGCGTCCAGCATTTCTTCACCCTGATGTTTTGCCGTGCGAGTCAGAAGGCAGCCACGCACCCGCCAGCACCCCGGCACTCACAGCCGCACCCAGCCCCGAAGCTCATTGTGGTGCCCCACCCACCTGCCGCCTGCAGCGTCACATGGTCGCCCCATGTGCCCAGCCGCGCCATGCCGGCGATGTAGGGGCCGTACGGCTCGGTGACATAGCCGCTGTACCGCCCCGGGTGCATGTGCAGCTGCTGGCAGACGCGGGCGCGCACTGCCGCGTGGTGGTCTGGGCTGCGGTACAGCTGGTCACTGAGGGCCCGGAACTAGGGAAGGCAGTCATGGGGCAGTCGAACGACAATTATACTTTTGGATGGAAACGTCGTGAAGCGCAACTTTGCCGATTGAGTATCTGAAAGCCTTGCCTGACTTTGCCACAATCATGGGTGGCTGCTAGCTCCTGAACAGCTCTACAGCTGCTGCGACAACCCCAAAAACAACCTCACGCGTCTTTCATCACAGCCCACCTTGCATTGCAACTCACAACGGCGCAATGCAGCATCCAACACCCACCGACAACCACTGCAACACACAGGCCATGCGAGGTTGGCACGCTTAGAGTTCCAAAAGCGCAGCTACCTGGCAGTTGCCGTCCCCTTGGACCTCCTTCTCGCACAGCCCGTAGAATGCCAGGCGGTGCAGCAGCCGGTCGCGGTCGCGGCTCCTGCCCCAGCCGCTCAGCGCACTGGGGCGCACCGGGTTGAGCCGCGGAACCAGCTGTCGGCAGGCACGGGAGCGTGGCGGGGCACGGCGGCAAGGGTTTGCTTGACAGCTTGGGCAGGTTGTCGGGCAGCGGACGTGCCTCGGGGTACGGGAGTGTGCATGCGACTGTAATCGCCGGCAGCGAACAGGCTGACAGAGCCACAAACAACGATAAGGCCGCCTGCATGTCGCAAGCGAGGGGGCTGTCGCGCACCAAGTGCGGCTGCTGCCTTATATAACGATCCCGGCTGGCCTTGCCAACCCCACCTGGCAGAGCCTCGACCCCGAGAGCTGTGTGCGGATGAGTGCATCCAGGTCGCTCGCCACCGACACGTCAGGGGGTTTGTGGCCGCCTGGGCGCGTTGGTGGCCATCAGGCGGGCAACGGCGTCAGGAGTGGCCCATTCACGTGAGGGCATGGCGTGGGGTCTGGAGGCCTGCTGACTGCAGCCGGCAGGCAGGCAATGGCACCTTTCATGCCAGAGCCGCAGCCGCTTTGATTGCCAGCGCAGCGACATAGCTCAGGCCAGCACGGCCTTGATGTGTGCAGCCGCCCAGTTGAGCAAATGGCGGCCCCGCTGTAGCGCCTGCACAGTGCTGCAGCCGACCTGCTGCCGCGGCTGCTGTTGTGTCAAATTTCCTTTGCTGCCCAACACAGCCAACTGGCTCCGGTCAACCCTGTTGCCCTACCGACAGCCGCTCTGCCAATAACAGCCGGGCCGCGCTGCCAATAAAAGCCCAACTGCCCCTGCCGATAAGCGCGCTGATGCCAAATCCCCTGCCAACAGGCGCCTTGCCGGTGCGCAATGCTCACAAAGGCGGTCCACCTCATCAGAGTGGACCTGCAGGGCCAAGGCAGCGTCCAGCGACGTGTCCGGCCGCGGCGGCGCCGCGGCTGCTGAGGGTGAGCACCAGGTGTGCAAAGGCGAGAGCGGGGTGCATAACGTCGTGATCGGCGGG
>NW_014013150.1:0-2304 GCF_000611645.1 Monoraphidium neglectum | reverse complement strand
CGGGGTGCATAACGTCGTGATCGGCGGGCAGGGCGCAAAAGGCAGCGGCGGCGGCACGTCCGTGAGGAGTATGCGCAGGATGGGAGTGAGCAAGCGCACGCGTTGGGCGCGCAGTCGCGCCGCACCGGCGTCTGCCGCGAGCGCCTTCGCTATTGCGGCATCACAGGACGTGTCTGGGGCGTCCTTTGGCCTGGTAGGCGCCGCCGCGGAAGGGTCGGGCGACAGCAGCGAGTGTGGAAGCGGCGGTGCGGTGGGCGTCTCGTCGTCCGTTACGGGCGGCAGCGGCTCTGAGGGCGTCGGCTGCCCAATGAGCCTGCAGTAGGTGTCTATGTAGCTGCCACTAGAGGTCCGGCTTTCAAGGCGTTCAAGCTCATGGGCTGCGGGCTGGTCGGACATCCCGGTAACCAGAGTCGAAGCTCGCGCTTGTCTATTGACTGACGCGTCGATAGATAAATATAGCACTTGGACGCATACCCATGCAACGCGTTCATTACTGCCGGGCAAGGCTCGGCGCGCCGCTACGCCGCAGGTCCCAAAGCATAGCGAGGTGAGTGATGATGAGTCCTGCGGATGCTCTCACGGATGGCCGATGAAGATGTATTGCAACTATGCAGGGCATTTACATATCCGCATCTGGCACTAGGATGTCATCACAACGCACACGTATTGTGTGAAGTTGAGTGCTTAGTATTATCCATCGCGCTGACCGCCGTTTTGACCCATGCACGTGTTGCAGCTGTTTTGGTGGCACAACCACCTGGTCGTGTCAAGGACCACACCATTCTTTTGTCGAAGGAAGGGGCCGCCGCAGATGTGGGTGGCCTGTTGGCATGGAATGAGCACTGTCCGTACAAACAGTGAGCCCTCGCCGTGCTGCCGTGTCTCGACCGGGCATGGCTTTTGCAGGAGAACTTCACGCAGCATGCATGCCCGCATACGTGCATGCAGCCGCACCTGATGAAAGGGGTGGGTGGTTGTGTTCGGTTGTTTCAGTGACACCAGGGCAGCCTGCTCCTGCCTCTGTCGTCGTATCATATCAGGCAGCCGTCTTGTGATGATGTAAACTATGCAAATTAATCAGCAAATCTGATAGAAGTCGTGGAGCTGCATATACCGTAATCCTGAAAATGGGCCTGCTGCAAATTGCACTGGTGTCCTTGTGAAACCTTGAGCCACCCAGGCCCCTGCATGCAATGCAGTTGAATCAAACTTGTGGGAGTTGAGCACGTAGTATCGAACCTCATCCTCGGTCATACAGTGCAGACGTACCCGGCTGGTCTTTCTCGTTGTTGGCGCCCACCTCCTCACGAGCAATCCCCGAGCACAGTCTGCCGACACATATCAAGATTGTGGTGCAGCTCGTCTGCAGGCGAGGGGTCCTGTTGCCAGCACCAGCAAGCAGCGTTGCGTCGGATCAGCAGCGGACGCGCTCGCTGCGACCCGCTCCGCGCCACGGCGTGGCGAGCGGTGGAACAAACGAGCCGCGCAGCTGTGGCTGAGTAGGCGCGCTGCGCAGCGAGCCATAGTAAGCGGAGCCAAGAAGTAGGCGTTCCCTGCGGGATCTCTAGTCCGCAACGAACTCTGACCCTCCAGCACATGACACGAGCGGCCCGACACCACGGCGTCGCCACGCGCCGCTGACACGCGCGCCGCCGCCGCCGCCCCGGGCGCCAGCACCGACGCGCCGGGCACCGCCCCCGCCGCCGGCGCCCCAGCTCCGATGGCGCGCGGGCCGCTGGCCGACGCGGCGGTGCGGCACGCCGAGGTGGAGGGCGTCCTGTCCCGCGCGCGCGAGCTGGCGGCGTCCTTCGCGCAGCTGGCTAGAAGCTACGAGCTTGAACAGGCCATGGCGGCGCGCGCGGGGCTGGACAGGGGGCTGCCGCTGTATCAAGAAGGCCTGTGCCTGCTGCGCGGCTGCTGCGGCCAGCTCGCCGCGTCAGGGCTGATCGGTGAGCGGGCTGGGCTGACGCAGCGCAGCGCCGCAATGCGGCGGCCGTGCGGGGGGCATGCGGGCAGGCCCCTATGTCGGTCGACCGCATCCGGTCAGCATCTGATGGGTAATGCGCAAGCAGGCAGTGGATCAGCTGTTGGATGGTGCCGGCACGCGCGACGCGTTGTGAAATTGTCCTGCCTGTGCGGACGTGAACGTGTTGCGACGGGATCAAACATAACACCGCAGGCGCCGAGACGCTGCCCCACGAATGGCTGCCCAAGGCCCTGCGCAGCAGCACAGCCGCGGCCGCGGACGCCCGCCGCCCAGACCAGCGGCAGCGCGACCGCGCCCAGCCCGCCATTGGGACCGGC
>NW_014013151.1:26916-27473 GCF_000611645.1 Monoraphidium neglectum | reverse complement strand
CCTCCGACGTCCTCACGCTCGCCTTCACTCCCCCCCTCGCTCCCCTTGGCGCCGTCACCGCTGGTTCTGAGAGGCCCGTCACCCTCAGCAGCTCGTGGGTCCGCCACGACCTTCTCCTCCGCCCCGCCGCCGCCCTCAGCGACGTCGCCGCCGCCCTCAATGCCAAGGCCACCCGCGGCCGCCTCTGCGGCGGCCGCTTTGGGGATCTCGAACCAGCCGCCCCAGCCGTTGCCGGCCGCCGCGGCCTCCTGCTGCCCGTCCTCCGCCTCCCCCTGCCCTGATGGGCCCCGCTGCTCCTGCTGCTGCGGCTGCTGTTGTTGCTGCTGCTGCTGCTGCTGCTGCTGCTGCTGCTGCTGCTGCTGCCGCTGCTGCTGCTGCTGCTGCTGGTTTTCCCACGGCGCGCCGCCCGTCCCCCGCTCGTCCGGCAGCGGCGGCAGGCCCGGCGGCAGCGGCGGCGGCGGCTCGTCCTCCGGCAGCGGCGGCGGCGGGCCAGGCGGCAGCGGCGGCGGCGGCTCCTCCTCCTCAAGGATCTGCTGCTCATAGCTGTGGCCCCCGCC
>NW_014013151.1:25704-26802 GCF_000611645.1 Monoraphidium neglectum | reverse complement strand
CTCCTCCTCCTCAAGGATCTGCTGCTCATAGCTGTGGCCCCCGCCATGCTGATGCCCCCAGCCGCCCGCGGCCGGGCCCGGCGGCGGGGCCGACGGGCGGCCGAGCGCGTCACGGCCGCACCAAACGGCCCACCCCGCGGCGCCGGGCTCGCCGACGCGCGGCGCGCCGCTCTCCCAGAACGCCGCGAAGAGGCGCAGTAGCGCGTGGGGGCCGCCGGGCGGCTCGGGCGGCGCGAAGCAATGGAACTCGAGCACGGCCTTGCGTTAGTAGTGGTGAGTCATAGCAGGAAGGAAGGCAGGGCACACGCATCGGGTGACGGGGCGTGCTTTTGGGGAGCGTGCCCTACAGGCTGCGTCTTGTTGCGTACAACTGGGCATCCGGTCACGCTTGATCCCAGAGTATGAACGGCTCAAGCCACGACTGAGCTGCAATCCAGTTGCCGTGTGGAGAGCCACCACCACCGCCGACCCCGCACTGCCGAATCTAGCCCTGCCGCCCCCGCCCCGCGCGCCCGCGCCCACCTGCAGCACGCCCACCGCCGCCTCGGTGCACCCCGCGCCCATGAGCGCCCACGCCAGCGCCAGCACCGCCTGCGCCGCCCGCTCCTCCGCGCCCGCCTCGGCCGCCGCCTCAGCCTCAGACGGCTGGTGGGGGCGCAGGCGGGCGCGCCGCAGCCGCGCGAGGTCCGAGGTCAGGCCGGACAGGGCGCGGTGGAAGAGGGCCTTGATGTCGGCGGGCTTGAAGGTGGCAAACTGCGACATCCTGGGGACGGTAAGTGCGGGAGTCAGGATCGTTTTATTGGGGGAGTTGGCGGCGGAGGCGGCGCAGCGGGCGCGAAAGAGGGTCTGTGGGCGCCTGCTTCTGAGCGGAGATGCGGAGAGAAGCAGGAATTGCGGTCATTCAGGCCTGCGTCACTCCTGAGGCCGCGGGACGGACGCCGACTGCGGTGCGGCGCCGCCAAGGCCGCGTCAGCGGTCTGTTGGCGCTGTCCTCCCTCCTCTCTGTTCCCACCACCCCGCGCCCCCGCTGCAGGCAGCGGCCCCGCCTGCGGGCAGCGGCCGTGCCTGCAGGCAGCGGCCCCGCCTACAGGCAGCGGC
>NW_014013151.1:10917-25198 GCF_000611645.1 Monoraphidium neglectum | reverse complement strand
CCTGGCTGCCAGGTATTCCCTCCACAGCAGCCAGCTTCCCGGCCGCCGCCGCAGCACCGCGTCCCACTTGGCGCGCAGCGCCTCCGGCTCCGCGCACTGCGCGTACGCGCGCAGCAGCGCGAGCAGCAGGCGCTCGCTGCCGGGGTGGTGCTCGAGGCCGCGCTGCAATATCGAGACCTGCTTCTCCGCCGGCGGCGCGTCTTGGGGCCTTTGGGGGGCCGGGCCAGGGGTGTCGGAGAGGGTCGGGGAGGGGGCGAGGACGGGAGGCCGCGGCTGCGTGACAAGGGTTGTGCTGGAAAAGAATTGTCCAAAAGGCGGCGTACGCAGGTGCGCCGGGCAGCTGCCCCATGGAACCGCAACCACGCATCCAGTAGCTTGCTGCCGGCAGCTGCTCGAGCTTTGAGAGCCCTGAAACGTGCCGTCTCCACAGACCAAGTCCAGCCCTGCCCCGCTCAACGCACCCCTCCGCCGCTGCCTCCGCCGAGCAGCACCCCACCGTGCCCCAAGTGGCGCGCGCGCGCGCACCTGCGCCCCAGCAGCCGCGCTGCGTGCTCCTGGAACTCGGCAAAACCCAGCCACAGCCGCTCCTCCTCGGGCCGCTCCCGCAGGGCCACGTTCCACTCGCGGGTGCGCCGCAGCACAAACTCTTCGACGTCCTCCCCTCTTTCCAACAGTAGCTGCTCTGGCCCTCTCCTGCCGGCGCCGTCGCCGCCTCCGCTGGCCGCGCCTTGCACCCGAAACCCCTCTGGGCTCCCGGGCCACCGCGGCGCGCCCTGCCGCGCGGTGTCCGCCGCGGCGCCCAACGGCACATACGTCGGCAGCGGCAGCCCCATGCCGCCGCCGCCACCGCCTGGCTGCGGCTGCCAGCCGCCCGTTCGCTGCCGCCCGCCCGCGAGCGCGGCCGCCGCCGCCGCTTCCGCGGCTGCCGCGCGCTCGTCGCCCAGCCGCACCCGCCGCGCCTTCTTGTTTCGCTCCTGCAGCGCCCATCGCCCCTGGAAGTACCGCGGCCCGCCGCTTTGCGCGCCCGCCTCGCGGTCGGCGGCCGCAGCGGCGGCGTCGCGCTGCCACGCGTAGCGGAGGCGCGTGTCTCCCAGCAAATTCAGGGGGTCGACGCGGCTGAACCGAGGGACGTCTCGGGCGTACAGGCTCTGATATGTGACGTTTGCAGGGTCACCAGCTGTGTCCAGCACGAGCTCGAGGGCGCCGCCGCCGCCGCCGTCGCGGGACCCGCCGCCGAGCGGAAGCGCCAAAGCGGGGCCAGGGGCGGCGGCGGGGGCGGCGCCGTGGCGGCGCTCCAGCTCCTGGATTTTCTCAAAGTCGCTGCGGGGGCGGCGCCGGCCGCCGCTGGCGTCTTTGTGTTTTGATGACCGGCCCCCGCTGCGGTCTCTGCTTGACCTGCGGTGCTTTTTCTTGGCTTTGTCTCTGTGCTGTTCCTTTCGGCGCCGTTTTTCGCCTCGCCCACGCCCATCGCTGCTGCTATCGCGGCCGCCGCCGCCGCGCTTGGTGGCCGCGGCGCCGCCGCTGCCGCCGCTGGCGGCCCCGGCGTCGCTGTCGCTGCCGTGTGACGAGGACGACAGCAGGCCTTGCGCTGCCTGCAGCAGCAACGCGCGGCGATCCGCGGTCGGCGCGCCCGCCACGGCCTGCTGTGAGGCAGCCTGCTGCGCCTTGAAAAATCCGCTTGCATCAAAACTACTTGCTCCAGTTGTTCCTACGCCGTGAGGGTCCGCCATTCGGTGAGGCCGAGATCAACCGCGAGATCGGCAACACGCTTCCATTGATTATATGCACCAACTAATACACGCAATGCATGCAAAGCTGGGGTCCTGAGCTGGCGAAGTGCGAGACTGCTGCTTATGGGTAACACACCTGACGGCCAGAGCGTAACTAGCGGCGGCACCAGCGCATGGCGTGTGTTTGCGGTCGCTCCACATACACGAGACACTGATCCGGGCCATTGGCGGAAAGTGTTATGGACAGGAATTATCAATCATTTTGCCAGCAAGCTTCAAAGCTTGGTCAACCCCTGGGTCAACTCCTGGGTCAACGCTTGAACCAACCAGAGCCTGATAAATCGTCTTTGCAAAACTGGATGTTTCCAAAAAAACACCCTATCAAGTTTCATGCAATTACAAACCAGAACTTTAGCTGAAACCTCGAGCCATTCAGGTCAAGAGGTTGCAGGTGATTGATGCCACAAATCACCCACCCCAACACACGCGCTGGTGCCATGAAGGATTTGCGGCGGCAGCTCCAGAGGCTTTTGCAGCAGGGATTGAAACATGGTGGATATAGATTATCACGGGTGCCTGTCTTTCATACAGGTGGGTGTTGCTCACATGCCAGCCACGGGCTAGTGCAAGAGGATCGGGTGCAGGGGGGACCTTGCACAGTGCAGGGGGGACCTTGCCCAGAGCCTCCCCCAGCACCCTGATACATGCTTCAACATGATTGTCGCGACACCCTGCACCCCGATCTTCCGCAGCGAGTAGGAAAGGACCTGCATTGTTGCTTACAAGTACCATGCATATCAGGAGGCAAGCTAGGCCACACTACGCACTTTCAGTAAACCTCAGCAGTCAAAGTTGCCAGTGGGGGCCCCTGGCTTGCGTGACATGCAGCCCAGGAAGTACGCACAAGGGGGGGTGCAGCACAACATGTTCACTTGCGTCATGCACCCGTTCTAAACCCCAGCTTGTCAAAACAACGTCTGCAACCCATCAACGCAAGTGCGAGCACAGTGGCACAGGTAAGGGTCCTGACCAGAAGGTCCGTCAAGCACAAGCTGGAGGAACGGTGAAACGCGCCAGCCAGTCTGGCACACTGAGTGGGCCAAGCGGAAGGGGGCAACACCAGCTGCAGTCCAGCGGCAGGCAGCAATAGTAGGCAAGCTCCGCTCACTGCGCAAGGGGATTGATGGCGAGGGACACGAGCGGGCACGGCAGGGTGACGTGGGTGCAAGTCACTAGCCAACGATTTTACTGAAGCGCCAGCAGCAGGCATCAGAGAGTTGCCGGCAGCAGGAATCCTGCAGACCCTGATGCGTTTGTGCGGCGGCCCCCTGCTCCCTCCCCCCCACACCGCTGCAGCCTCCTGCATTGCCGACGCATCTGGCACCATCTTGGCCTCGGGCGCCGCCACAGCATCAGCCTCGGCAGCAGCAGCAGCCTGCGCCTTGCCCTTTCCTGCGCTGCCGCCCTCTGCCGCCCGGCTGCCCGCCCCCTGGCCCTCCGCGCCGCCGCCCGAAGCCCCCCCGGCCTGGCCGTCCACGCCGCCACCCGCTACCCCCTTGTCGGGCGCGCCCTCGCTGCCCGCCGCGCCGCCCTCTGCCCCCTGGCCAGCCGCGCCCTGGAATTCCACGCCGCCACCCTCTGCAGCCTGGCCCTCCGGCCCCTCCTGGCCCCCCACTCCGCCAATCTCTGGCCGCTGGCCCGCCGCACCCTCGCGGTGCGGAGGGTCAGGCTGGCCCTCCAAGCCACCCTTTTCACCTTCAAGGTGAGGGGCAAGTTGAGCCTCCGCCCCCTCGCCCTCCACTTCGCCACCCTGCGCCCCCTGGCCCGCCGCCCCCTTGCTGTCCACGCCACCACCCTCTGCACCCTGGACTGCTGTGCCCAGGCCCTCCATGCCACCACCCCCCACACCACCACCCTCGCCCGCGGAACCCTCGCCCCCAGGTGCGCTGCCGCCCTCCTGCACCTTGCCGCCCTCCTCGCCCTCGCCACCTGCAGCCTGCTGGTCTGCCGCCGCCTGCGCGTCGCTGCTGTCCCGCCGGGCCTGCAGCGCGATGACAATGTCGCCATCGCCGGTTTTCAGGTGCTTGCAATAGGACACGTCAGCAACGTGACTATTTGGAGGTGTCAGTGGTAGTGTCACGTAGAGTTATTGGACCCAGGGCAGGTGCATGTGCACGACGGTGAGCAAGGGCCGTCGCCCGTCCCACCTTCTTGCTGATCGGCGGCTGCCGCTTGCCCCTTTTTGTGCCCTTGACCTTGCGGGCTGCGACACCCTCGAACTTCGCTGTCACGGTCTTCTGCGCGTACGTTCCACAGGCATCCAAGGGGGCAAGAGAGCACGTAGTGTGCTCAGCAGGGTCCGCAACCATGCTGCCAGCCTGGGGCCGCGTGCGGCGGCTACCGCACACATGGCTGCGCACGACCCCAACGCCCCAAGCAGCTGCCAGCACGGAGCTGGAAGGCTGGGCTGCCGCCACACGGGCGGGCTGCTCATAATTCTTACAGCAAACCCACAGCACTGCGCCACAATGTAGTGTCACGGAGAGCTGGCTGCATCCAATGGAGACAAGCGTCATTGTTGCGATGGAGCAGCCCAATCACCTGGTCAGCATCCTTTAGCCCAGGCAGGCCCTCCAGGTATTCGATTTTGCCGACGTTGGCAATCAGGCGCTCCGTGGCGCAACCCCTGGTGCATATAAAATTCAAGAGAGTGTTTTGGGCCGCGGTTTGAGCATGAGGCCAGGGCAGCGGCATGCAGGGCAGGAGACGGCGGTGTCCACAACCGCCCAGGGATATGGTAGGATCCGGGTGCAGAGGCTGCAGCGCACCAATGCCGCCAGGTGGTGGACTTGCGGGTCTTGGTGTGTGCCGTGCTTCCAAAGATGAGGTCGCCCTACAAGAGTGGGGCGATCCGTGAGGGTGGGCGGGATGTGGGTGTGTAGCAGTGAGACGCCCAGGCGTTGCGAGCAGGCGCCATCGCACGCACCTTCTGAATGGTGCGCTTATGGTTGTGCAGCTCGAGGCACATGACCTCCGGGCCTGCACACTCGACGGGCTCCCTGCGATGATAGACCAAGGCAAGCGAGTTGGCCAGCGGAGGGCGCGGATTGCCTGCCAGACCACACCCGTTTATGTGGGTACACACTCTGCATAGTTGACCACGTAGGTTGTGTAGGAACTCTTTTCTTTCGACATCCCGTGCTGATCCGCTGGTCCCCACGCAAGTCGGGCCGGTCTCCTCGCCGTCGACAGGGAGCGTTGTTGTGCTGTCTGTGACCTCAAAATGACACAGAAGGCCGAATAAGTGCATTTCAGTCCGGTGCCTCACTGGTAACGTGTGCGCGGCCAGTGGCTCATGACTGTCATCGCACAGCACGCTCAGCACAGATATCCGAGCCAGTTGCTATGATGCAGCTCGCACAATCTCCAGACGGTGCGCTCTTCAAATAACTTTCACAGCCATCAGGAAGGAGGGCGCCGACACAATTGGCAGTGTAGCGATCCAAGCGCGTTGGGGGTTGATCTACTTGATTGATGCTCTGAAGTATCACAGCATGGGTGCGCTGAACCTCCCAGCCGACTCACAAGCCCACGCACACGAAGCAAATCGACACATCTTTCACAATAACTCTCATCATACCATCAAACCTCAGCTCAAAGAGGGCAGCTCAATCTGCAGACCGTCTGCGGTCACGACGGGCGCGGCGCCGGCGGCGCCGCGGCCCTGGCCAGGCCCCGCGCCCCTCCTGTCCACCTCGCACAATTCCAGCAGCTGCCCGACAGATGCCGCCCCTTTGTCGACAACCGCCTCCAGAAACTCCCCCAGGTCGCAGTCTGTCCCGCCGCCGCAAAACGGCGGCGCCAGCACCTGCTCGTTGTGCACGAACCGCACGACGTGGCGCGCCGGGCGGCTGTCTGATTGGTACAACACCACCACCAGGTTGCCCCCAAGCGGCGCCACGCGCCCACCGCGCCACTCGCGCCCGCCGTCGTTGGGCAGCGGCTCCCAGCCTGGCGGGGGCGCGAGGGGGCCGCCGGCAAGCTCTCTCCCCTTGTACGCGCACCCAGCCGCTCGCGGGCCATGCTTGTGGCGCAGCCGCCCGGCGCCGTCGCCGCCGCTGCTGCCGCCGCCGCCGCTGCTGCTTCTGCTGCTGCTGCTGCTGCTGCTGCTGCTGCTGGCACCCAGGTGGCTCTCCAGCCCCCAGCTGTCCGTGCTGCCCACGCTCGTCTCACTACCGTTATCCAGGGCACCGCCACCGCCGTCGCTCAAGCTGCTGCTCCCCACGCCGCCGCTCCCAGCGTCAGCCAAACCATCGCCATTGGCGCCGCCGCTGCTGCTGCCACTGCGGGTCTCCGCCAGCCGCCGCGCCACCGCCAGCGCAGCGTCGTCCACAATCGAGTCCACGCCCCCCACCTCCTGCTGCGCCTGGCGCGGCGAGACCACTGGCGCCCCTGGGGCCGCTGCGGATGCCCTCCCTGACAGCTGCGCCTTGAACAGGCCGAGCAGCGTCAGGAGAGGCGTCAGCGTCTCACAGTGCCTGCGCGCCGCAAAGCAACGGCGTTATGTTGGTCAGGGTTGAAGGGTGAAACCGGCCGCACAGCAAGAGGTAGCTCATGCTGTCAAATTGGATTGAATTGGAATAGATTGCATTGGTTTGGAATGGATGGGCGCGCCAATCCGCCCTCGAGCGTGGACCAGACAGAGGTGGGCCAGGCCCTCACGCCGCAGCAGGACCGGTCATGAGGTGCAGAAGCTCACGCAAAGTGCAGCCGCGCCAGCTGCAGCGGCTCCTTGCCGGCGGCGCTGGCTTGCGCAGCGCCGCGGAGGGACGCGCCCAGGTCTGCCAGGAGCACACCCGCGATCCTGAGCGGCAAGGGCAGGTGTGGTGGTGAGGCATGGGGCACGCGATTGAAACGACTCACGGCCGACGAAATCCAATGGACGTTTGCTGCTCGCTTGTTTGATGTGTGCAGCAACGCAGAGCTTGTGGCCTGGTGCCAGGCGGCCGAACCGAGCGGCGCACGAACCCCAAAGCCGGTGCGCGCAGGACACCTGCTGTTGATGTCCGCCCCGGGCCCCTGCGTCTCATACAGCCGCACGTCTTCCATCCACTCCAGCAGCTCAGCCTCGGGCCGCTCGAACGCGCTGCAGGCGCCGCCCAGGGCGCCGAGCAGGCCGGCCTCGTATGAGCACAGCTGCCACAGCGCTGCAGGGGGGGAGGCGGGGCGGGGACGAGGGCTGCGTGCGAAGGCGCCACCTAATTGCAGTACCAACGATGTAATCAGGCGTCTCAGCAGAGCGGCCAGGGGCTTCACCAGTTGCCTGCTGCTGCTCGGCACCGGCCCGGCGCTTTGCACGCTCCCCACGATCACGGCCTGGAAAAGCGCAGTTCGCGCCCACCGTCGATGTCGCAGGGCTGCGCCGCGCCGCGCGGCAGGCCGAGGCGGCGCTCAACGTCTGGCAGGATGGACTCCCAGTGGTGCCACAGCCAGGGCGCCTAGTAAGATGGTTGAAAGGGGCATGATCAGTGCCAACGGACCGGACCCAATTAAAACAGAGCCCCAAGCAACCTCACGCGACACACCAGCACCACGCAACGCCGTGCCGCGCCCTGACTCGGGCGTCCGCCTGCAAACAGCTCACCAGCCACCGCTCGACTGTGTCCTCGTGCTGCAGGTAGGCTGGGCACACCTGGAAAAACCTCAGGACCGCGTCGCGCCGCTTGGGCAGCATCGACATCGCCACGGGCTGCGGCCGCCCGCCGTTGGCCCCTGCGCGCTGGAAGAAGCCGAGGGCAAACGCCGATGCGCTCTGTGCGGCGCGGGCGACCTGGTGGGGTTTAGGGGGGCGGGGGTTGCCTCTGCGAGGGATGATGTGGGTTCACCACCATGATCAAGTGCTGCACGCCGTCTGCACGACATACGCGCAAGATTTGAGCCCCTGAATCCGCCCCTTTGGGCTTTAACCCCAGGTCAACCACAGCTGCTGCGCTGCAACGCTTGTGGCACGGAGGTCATCCCGGGATGATTCGAACAGCGGGCGCTGCCCCGGGAATGAGAGCTTCGACGCACCTGTGTAGATATAATGGGGTACCGCTTCGGGAAGTAGGGGCGATCCAGCAGGCTGGGAAAGCGGCGGCGCAGGCGCCTGGCCAGTGACATCATCTCGTCCTCCCCTTGGAGAGGCGCCGACAATCCGGGCGACGAGGCCAGCGGGAAGGGCTCTCAGGGCTGTGCGCTATGAGTGCTGCGCAAAGGGGGTGCATGCGTTCGTGAATGTGCAGCAGCTACCACACCATCGTCACAATGCCTGTTCCAAAGAAAAAACCAGGGTGAAAGGAGGGGCACCACAGGCCTCACTCGCAATTTGCCATGCACCTTGCCTGGGACCCCCCCCCCCTATGGTGGATGCACTCTCCGCTCGCAGGCGCACAAAGCCCCACCGATGGGGTGCAGCTCCCCGGCAGCATAGGGGGTGCTGCGCAGCTGGTCTGTGAAGTTACGCGCCCATGGGTGCCGCCGGTGGTCGGCCATCTGCGCGACATGCAACGCCACGCAGCAATCGCGATGCTCGGCCGCATGGGCGCGCAAGGGCGCGCAAGGGCGGTGGCTGCGGCGCTGCCCCCGCGTGGCATGCAGCCGCATGCACATGCGGGCTGCATGGCGGCTCGCTGATGGAGCGCACTGGGCTGTCTCAACGCGCAGCGGGGCGCCAGAGCGCTCCTACACGCCGGTGCGCCCCACCTGCAGCAGCGGCGCCAGGCTGAGCATTTGCGCCGTGCGGTCCGCCGTGGGCCACCTCGTCCCGTGGCGCGCGAGTACGTGGAGGAACACCAAGGAGTGACCCGGCGGATCCGGCAGCTGGTATAGCGAGGGCGCGCCAGGGTGCGGCACGCGCCAGGCATATGGGCTTTTGGTGCTGAGGTGGGAGCGCACGTCCCAGGCCACACTGCGCAACGGCCCCATGGCGGCAGCGAGCCGCGGCACTGTCACATAGGCGAGCAACAACGCCAATCCGATTATTTTATGCCCTTCAACAATACATGTGCAACACAAGCTCCTCATTCAAGCCAGTGGCTGACTCAAGTGCCCTGACAAGGTCGGTGCCGCGTGCAGGTACCGTCTGAAACGGACATCACCAGCTTTAACTTTCGGCGATGATTATCGTGTCGCTTTTTATACCCTGCTGCCCCGGCTGAAATTGCAGCGCAAGATCCCGCCAAATGTTCGAAACAGATACCAGTGTGCACAGAGGACCCAACATTTGCATTTGGTCGCGAAGAAACGCAGCCGGTGACCCGTTACAATCGTGCTCCTCCAGTGTGCAGCGCAAGGACGGCGCTGCGCGTCAGGCGCCTCGCCTGCCGACTGGCAAGCTCGGTGTGCCCAAGCAGCAACAGCAGCAGCAGCAGCATCGTTCGCCGCCCGCGCCAGCAGGCGATTTCACGTGGCGGCAAAGTCCGTCTGCAGAAGAGAAAGGGGGAAGGGGAATGAGATTGGCTTGCACATGGGCGGTACACACGTTGACCACGGTCAATACCGGAAAGGGACCGCACATCCCAGGTGGGCTTTCAAGTGTCACTCGCAACGGGCCCTCCCAAACTCATCCGCCATGTCAGCGTCCCCTCTACACACCTGCCAGATTCTGTTGCACGAGGGCAATGACAGCGTTGGGAGGGGAAGCGAGCAAGGAAGACGGGCAGGCAGGTGAGATTGAGTGGTGGGTCACAGCTGCGAGAAAACAGTACGGAGCAGACACAAGCAAAACCCTGCGGGCAACCGATGATCCTTCACAAATACAGTGACAAGGGCTCACCGTATAGTCCCGTCCTCCGAGCCCTGAATATAGCGGGGGGATGGTTTGAAAGCGGGGTACTCACGCGCAGGGCGATCACCAACAACTGCACAGCACTGGTCCAGGGATGCACCCCCTGCCGCAACGCAGCAGCCTGCCACACAAAGCCCCCGTCCGCCCCCGGCCCTCCTCCCCCCACCCTATTCCTCACCGAGGCGTACTCCTTGCCCTCCGGCCCAAACCGGATGGTGTGCACTGGCCCATGGTGCCCCTTGCAGACCTCCAGCTCGGACCCGTCGTCGTATGAGTGGAGATGCACCCACATGTCGCCGCCGCCGCACGCGAAGCGCCCCTTGGCCGGGCAGTAGCTGGCCGCCTCCACAGGGTAGGCCGCCTTGTGCTGCTTGGCCTCGCGCAGGGCGCCCACGTCCCAGAAGCGGATGGTTGCGCCGTCGGTGGTCGTGAGGAAGCGCCCGTCAAAGGTCAGCTGGGAGGGGGACAGGGGCGGAGGGTTGACAGGTGGTCGTTGGTCGCCGACTTGTTGGGGGGGGGGGGGACTGCGGCACAGACCGGTGGTGGGCGTCTGGGAGATGCAGCAGCTGCTCGATGAGGATGGGCTCGGCACCAGACCCGCCAGGGCCGAAGACGCGCAAGGCGCTTTGCGTCGCATGGCCGCCAATCAAGGGGGTGTCAGCCTGCTCCCAAGAGCTGCGCCTCAGAGCCGCCGCCCGCTGCCTGATGCCGCACCACGCCATCCGCCGCTGGGCAGCCGCCGTCCGGCCGGCGACAATCCCGTGCGCCCCGCGCCGGCCCGGCCCTGGCGCCCACCTCAACGGATGTGACTGGGGCCTCCGTCGCCAGCGTCTGCACAATGCTGCCGCTCCTCACGTCCCAGACGTCCAGCCCCGGCGTGTCCTGCTGTGTCGTGAGCACCAGCGAGTCGCCGTGCACCCACACCACGTTGCGGATGCCCTTCGCGGCGCCGGATAGCTGCTGCGGGGCCGCGTCAGGGCGCTCCAGGTCGTAGATGCGCACCAGCTTCTCCATGCCTGATAATGAGGACGCGGGGGTGCAACATGTGCATGGCCAAAAATGGGAGGACAGCATCGCAAGGTTGGCAAAGGGATAATCATCAGCAACAAGCAGGGATTGGTGCCGTGCCATTGCACGGCTGGTTCAATCAGAAGCTGCTCGGCAAGGCTCTCCCCATCACACTGTCGCTTTCAAGTCAAACGACCCCGTTGCAACCTTCGGCCGCGTTCCCACGCGCGTCACTCAACTCCCTTCCCCCACCCTGCTAAGTGTCGCCGCCCGTGCTGGACGCGGCGCCTGGCGGCACGCGCGCACCTCCGGTCGCGAGGCGCGTGCTGCTGTCGGCGAAGCTGCAGCAGCGCACGATGTGGCCGTGCTGGAAGGACAGCTTCTCCGTGCCGGTCAGGGCGTCCCAAACCTTGGCGGAGAAGTCGGCCGACGCGGTGGCCGCGAGCGTCGCGGTCGGGTCGAGCGCGCACGACCAAACGGCGCCCTGTGGGGCGTGGCGGGGGCGGAGCCAGAGCAGGGGCGCGGTGCTGGACAGGCGTGTCGGAGAGCGGTGGCGCTGCAGGGCTGCGGCCCAACCACAGCCAGATGGTGCAGGTAACTACACGAATTGCTTCGGCGCCACAGGATGGCCCATCCGGCCCCTATACATTCGGGCCGCCCAGCATGGCCCCTCGCGCGCCGCATGTGCTCACTGCGCCCGCAGCGCGCCCACCTTGTGGCCGATGAACGTGCCAATCCAGTCGCCAGTGGGGCCATCACGCAGCATGGGCTGACCATCCTTGCTCGCACTCACTAGGAAGTATCCATCCGGGGTCACACGGCTGCGAGACAAGAACGCAAACCCCCAGATCAGGTACAAACTCCACCTGTTCGAGCACACTTTGCAAGCACGTCGATCAAGCGTGTGCTTCCAATCAAAGTAACACGCTACCGGGGTGAGGGACGCCCCGTGCTAGCAGGAGCGACCCTTTGCCAAGACGCGTCCTGGCAAGCAAGCCCGCCGCTCCTCACCTATAGTTCACCTCCACGATCGGACGCGAGTGCCCGTGGCACACGGCGGGCTGCTGTGTCTTCTTGGCCGCGGGGGCCATCGCTCCCTCTTCCTTGCTGATGCAGACACGCTGGGATAGCACGCGCCGAGACCCGCAGCCCCCTGTCGAAAGAAACCCTATCTAACTAACAAAGAATAGAGAGGAGCGCGGCGCGGATGCCTGCGCTCGGAGTGATACTAGCGTCAAAGCTGAGTCTCTCATTACTACGGACGGAAGCCGCACGAATCGCCCAGCCCACCCGACCTGCTGCCGCACCGCTTCAGCGTGCCGTGGCAAGACTTGCAGCAGCGTGAGCACATATGAGCAGCCGCAGGTACTTTGATATGGCCCTGAGCATCTGGTTATACACAAGCAGGGTGCTTGTGCCAGTACCCTCCCTCGCCTTAACAAGCAGTTACAAAACGGTACCATGCTAGTGCGTGGTCTGATTGCCCAGTCACCGCCCGCCGTTGCCTACACTGATGTGTTACTAGACATCCAGGCTTCATGTCCCTGGCTTGACGGATAATGCACAGCGCCACTGCAAGGTATGTATATCCACTAGGCACTAGTCTGATCGGCTTTGGTCCACAATCACAGGGACACATCAAGGCAACAGGGCAGCACTTGGTTGCTGCGGCGAGTCAAGAAGTACGGAGGTTCCGCCACACCGCACATGTACAAGGGAATGCTGGGAAAAGTGCCGATCGTCCTCCTCGCGCCTGCACGCAAGGACGGCTCGCGGCGCCCAGGGCTGCAGTGCATCAAAAGGGGATGGCGTTGCGCCGGCGTACGGCTCTGCTGCATTTGCCGGCGCTGCTGGGTGATGCCGTCGTAATGTACAGGAAAAAGGCAAGTTTTCCAGGGTGCTGCTCAAAGCTCCACCAGAGGCCCCGACACATCCACCCAACAGCACAATGGACGGTGCTTCTGAAAAGAATATTGCTTGAGGAGATCGGAAAACGGCTCGGCGTAGGCCATCGGATTGAAAAGATGCACCTGCACGCCACCATGCCTCCATGCCCGCAGCGCCCTCCCTGCGTTGGGTCCCCTCGCGGGAGCCACGCCGGCGCGCGGGCGCTAACAAGGCCGCCATTGGTGAGGGCTGCCGTTGCCCGCCATTCAAGCAACCCGCAGCGTGCCCAAGAGCTCCGCAAGCCCCTGCGCTGCGTCGGGCTCGCGCCGGCGCCGCACCACGCTGACGGCCGGGGCCGCACGCTCGAGCGCCACCACCTCCTCCGCCGAGAGCGGGCAGCCGTGCAGCGCCAGCGTCCTGAGCCGCGGCAGGGAGGCGGCGAGCGCGCGCAGCTGCTGCGCGTCGACGCGGCGCCAAGACAGGTCGAGGGACGCGAGGGCGGGCAAGCCCGCGATCGCGCGCAGCAAGTGGGGCGCGAGGGGTGGCTGGGCCGCGGCGTCGTCGCGGCGGCACGTGGTCGCGGCGAGGTTGAGCTCCTGAGGCAGCGAAGGTTGTGGGCAGAGGCATCGCGGCGGCCCGGGCGGCGAGGAGGGTTTTAGGCACCGTGGACGATCGGCTGCCAGGGGGAGGGGGAGTGCCCTAGTGAGGCGCCTCCGTCGCGCAAGCGCTAACGCTTCAGCGAACCAATTGCTTGCAGCACGTGGCGGTTTGGCCAAGGGCCGAACTACCAAGCCGGCGCCCGCCTACTTTGAAGCCGCAGCAGGGAGCAGCGCCGGACGCTCCGCGTTCGCTCCTCAGGCGCCCCGCAGCCGGCCGCAGAGCTGGCAACCCGCCCGCCGTGGTCGTTCAACCCGGAACCCCCTCCCACCTGCAGCCACGTCATCCGCGCGACCGCCTCGACCACCGGCGGGCTGTACACGCTGCACCCGAGCGCCAGGCCCCGCAGCTGGCTCAGCCCCGCCAGCGCGGCGGCCCCGTCCGCCCCCAGCTCCGCGTGCGGCGCGAGCGCCAGCCGCTCGAGGGTGGCCAGCTGACTCAGCTCGCCGAGCCCGCGCGCGGTGACCCACGTGCCGCGGAGGTCGAGGGAGCGCAGGCCCTGCGCGTGGACGACCGCCTTTGAGAGGTGCTCGTCGCCAAAGTCCCAGGCCTTGAAGAGGCCCAGGTGCGCCAGGCGCGGCAGCGAGGGCAGCAGGGACTGCGAGGAGGGCGGGGGCGGGTACAGGGGTGAAACAGGAGCCGCGGCCAGGCAAGCGGCATGCTCAGAGCGGCGGCCGGACCAAGCCAGGCCCTGAAGCTCGCAAGCTGCTCTAGCATGCTGAATGCAGCATGTAACCATCCGGCTCTCGAGCGCCCATGCACCCTCCTGCCCCTGCAGTTGCTGCCGGTTGGCCTGACGCATGGGTCCACGCTCAGCCTTCCCTCCTGGCCCCCCTTTCCCCCTGACCCTGCCCACCCGCCGGCCACTCTCACCAGCAGCGCGCCGCCGGACACCTCGCAGCACTCGCGCAGCGACAGGGTCACGAGCCCCGAGAGGCGGCTGAGGTGGCGCACCCCCTCATCAGTCAGCTCCTCGTCGGTGCAGTGCAGCTCTGTCAGCTGCAGGGCTCAGGGGGAAGGGGTCGGGGGAGGGCAGGGGGTCAGAAAGCGTGTTGAGAAACCTTGAGAAACGGGAACGCGATGCGTGTGGCGGGGTGCCGCGGCGTTGCTGTTGTGTTTGTGATGCTGGCCGTGGTGGGGTTTGTGTTGTTTGCAATGGGTGGGGGGGAGG
>NW_014013151.1:0-10160 GCF_000611645.1 Monoraphidium neglectum | reverse complement strand
GGGTGGGGGGGAGGGCCGCGAGAAACGCCGCAGACAGGGCCACGGAGCTTGAGAAAATCTCAGGCAGCTGGGACCTGGTTCCAAGCTGGAGTGCGTGCTCTGGGCCTCAAGGCTACCTCCACAGCACCTCAATGCACTCGCAAGGCGGGATGCAAGCGTTCCACCTGACCAGCATCCCCCACATCTTCCTCCCAAACCTGCGTGAGCTTGGCCAGCTGCTCCACCCCTTCGTCCCTGACGCGACTCAGCCCCAGGCTCAGCGCACGCAGAGGCAGGCGCGCCAGGGCAGCCAGGCCGCGGTCGGTGATGCGGCGACAGCCGTACAGGTTGAGACTGGCGAGCGCGGTGTGGCCCTAGAGGCAGGGTGAAGGGCGCGGGGCCAAGGGCATGAGGCGATGCGGAGAGATGTGAGCTAGCAGAAGCAACCCCGAGGAGGATCACCCGGCAAACAGTGACGCAGTCGCTGTGGCGGAATCCGTAAAACCGCAAGCCCACCGGCATCTTTGTCAACGCTCTGCCACTAATATACTTCGCTCTGGCCCAAACCGACCTTGTCCTGCGCGGACAGACGCACTCATGGGCAAGAGAGCGTGCGAGTGCGCGCGCGCACTTCCACCCATACACCCCCCCCTAACACACACACCCCTGCACACAAACACTATCTCTTTCTCTGTTTCACTTCCACAGGCAATCACACATCGACATTCGAGTGACTTGCTCACACACACATACACACACACACACACACACACACACACACACACGCACCTGCAGCACCTCCAGACCGCTGCTTGTGATCTTCGTGCACCCCTTCAGGCTGAGGCTCCCAAGCCCAGCCAGCCCCCGCAGCTCCTCGAGCCCCTTGTTCGTAATCTGGTTGCAGTCGTGCAGCGCGAGGCCCCGCAGCCCTGTCATGCGTCCGACGGAGGCGAGCCCCCGGTTGGTCACCCAGGGGCGGCGCAGGTCGTCACCCAGGGTCAGGCCGCGCAGCCGCAGCGCGCTGTTGGCGAGGACCAACAGGTCCCTGTTGCGCACGTTGCTGCACTGCGTCAACTCCAGCAGCTGCAGGCGCGGGAACAGCGCCGCCACGGTGCGCGGCCACATGCGGCTGGGCGCGAGCGACCGCACGTTGCGGTCGCAGACAGCGCGCCAGTGGCGGCAGGCCAGGCGGAAGGCGCGGACGTGTGTGGTGGCGGCCAGGTGCGACGCCACCTGCTGGAGGACGCCCTCCACCAGCCAAGCCCAGCCATGGTTCTCGAGGCCCGACGGCGGCGCTGCCGCCGCTGCCGCCGCAGCAGACGCGGCGGCGGGGCCCTCAGTGACGGCGTCAGGGGCGGGCCACGCTGAGCAGCGCGGCGGCGGGGGCCTTGATGCCGGGCCGGCGGCCGCACGAGGAGAGCCGCTGCAGCGGCTGCTGGGGCGGGCGTCCCGAGGTGACGGCTCGGCGCTGCTGTTGCTGGAGGCTGTAGAGGCAGCGGCGGCCGTGCTGGTCGGTGGTGGCTGCGGACGCGGCGCGCGCCCGCGGTGGGCGCTGTGGCGGCCGTGCTCCCGCTGCTCGTGCTGCCTCTGCCTCGTGTCCTCCGCAAGGCTTTGTGGCGGCTGCTGCTGGTGCTGCTGATGCTCCGGCTGCTCCTCCTGCCCTAAATCACGGCCCCCTGGTTGCTGCTGGTACAGCTGCTGCAGTTGCAGCTGCTCTTTCAACCGCTGCAGTTCTTGCTTCCGTTGAAACCGCTCCCGCCGCAGGCGTCCCGGTGTCGGCTTCTGCTGCTGCTGCTGCTGTTGCTGCTGCTGCTGCTGCTCCTGCTGCTGCTGCTCCACCTGGCGTTCTTGCTGCTGCTGCTCGTGCTCGTGCTCCTGCTCCTGCTGCTGCTGCTGCTGCTGCTCCACCTGGCGTTCTTGGCGCTGCTGCTGATCCTGCTGCTGCTGCTGCTGCTGCTGCTCCACCTGGCGTTCTTGCTGCAAGTCCTGCTCCTGATGTTCCTGCTGCAGCCCTGGCTGTATCATCGCCCAAGACGGTGGTCCCAAACCGGGCTGCAGTGCACCTGCAGAACATCCAGCGGGCAGGAGGACGCCTGCGGCGGCCATGCATGGCAGTGCCAAATGCGGGGGGAGAATGCTGACGACGGGCGCGTACACCGCGGCACTCACAGCCTGCTGCGGCAGCCGCTGCTGCTGCGGCTGCTGTGGCTGCGGGCCTTGAGCCTGCACCGGCCACCACAGGCTGGAATGCGAGGAGCAAACCCCACGCTGCTGCTGCTGGTGCTGCTGGTGCTGCTGCAGCTGCTCGGCGCCGCTGCCTGATGTCCCTGCATGGTCTCCGAGCCGCAAAATGGCCGCAGCGCCAGCAGCCTGAGAGCCCGGGGCGAGCGACATAAGCGCCCCTACATGCGCTGCGCGGGCACCCGAGGACGCCCCTGCAACACCTGGGCGCAGGGCGACGCCTGATCCGCCTGCAGCTGCCTGTGAGCCAGCCGCATGGAGGCCGGCCCGAGGCTCCTGCATCATTACTGCGCTTTGCGGCGCTCTCGCTCAAACCTGGGCGCGACGCGCCGCTTCTGCATCCTGCTACGCCCACGACTTTCCTGGACGATTATCTGGCTTCACTATCAGGCCTTTCACGATCCCTCGTTGCCAGACCGGGCAGGGTCCTCAGGAACGCGGGCAGAACGAGGCTTGATGTTGTTGACTGCTGCCTCCCCTCACGTGGCACCTAGACCGCGCCACACGGATGACGATAGATTTTAATTGATTCACAGCTCGAGCGCGGCGCCAGATACACAGCCAGGTCGATGCCGCTTAGTTCACCCAGCTCGGCCCTCTCTACGGTCTGCAAAGCTCAAGCGTTCGGCTATGGATGCATTGAAAGAGCTGTGGCATCGCGCAAGCACCAGTGAACATGACGGTTTGAGACCGGCGACTGCGTGCGACGCATTGACTGCACAGGTGACCGTGCTGAACCTGGCAATGGGTGAGACCACTGCGCCTCTGTGCATGGGGGATGCAAGGAGGCGAGGAAGCCGTTTACACAAGATACATCACCCAAAGTTACGCAAGCTGGTTCATGTGACGCCCATGACCGGGCTGGTTTATATAGCATAGCAGGCGCGCAGCAGAGTCGGCTCAACTCATGGCGACACCTGCGAGTTGAGCACGAAGTACAGCAGCCCCAGCAGCACCGCCGCGCCGCCGGCCGCAGCCAGCAGGAGGCTCTTGTCCTCCTCGCCGACCACGCCGTCTCCCTCAGCGCGGCGGATGGCGGAGCTCCTCTTGGGCTGGTCCTTGGGCACGAAGCGGCTCTTGGGGCTCAGGCAGACAGGGCACCTGTGTGAAGTGCGGGGAGGGGTCAGAGGGGATGCAGGCAGGCCGGTACCGCAGGGCAGCAAGCTTGTGAGATGCGAAGCAGCACGCACGCTGTCAGAGGGCTCTTCCGGGCTGCCGCTTGTCGTCTGAGGCCCCACCCTTCCCCAGTCTCCGCTGCGGCCTTCCTCCGCAACACAGCATCCATCTCATACATCCCGGATGGCGCACTTGTAATTGCGCGGCAGCTTTTCAAAAGGTCCGTCCTGGCCGCTGTAAACCCAACCGCAGTCCAAGCAGATGTACGCGGCGCCTTTGGCAGCCTGCTTGGGGGCCGCCCTTGTGGTCTTCGCTGCGGTCTTGCCAGCAGCTTTACGCGCCGCCACTGCGACAGTCCGCTGCCGGCCAGGCGCCACCTGAGTATGTGAAGCAGGGCACAGAGGGCGAGATGACACGCTTAGCAATGGCATGGGAAGCTAGTCGTGATAACCCGCTTCTAGAGCACCAGCACAGGGACCATCGCCCTGATCCGCATGGGCAATGGCGGAGCGGCGGCAAGCTCGCTGGTGCAGCGCGCATTTGACACACTGATGTGGCCATGCTGCTGCGCCGAGGCGATGCCATGCGCAGGTAAGGGCACACTTTATGATGCCTCAATCAATTTCATCACGCCTCACACACGCACCGTCCTTGTTTGCTGCGCGAGCGCCTGCATTTCGTGTGGAAGAGTCCCGACTCGCGGTCTCGACGTCTCAATTCCGACAAACACGGTTGTCCAAGGGCTATATCAATGGTTGTAGCGGCTGATTGATTGAACTTTTATGCAATGCTATGCCGCACCAAAGCATTGGCTGCTTCACGGCGTTCTGCACAGGCATCAGTGTGCCCCCTGGGGGGCACTGTCACACCGCAATAGCACGGCAGCGCATGCATTGCGGTGCTGAGGCAGCAGCCGCACCAGCTCAGACACAGTTTGTAGCTCAAGCACACACAGCATGTTACTCGGTGATTCCAGGCTAGGCAATTGATTGTGGGCTAGGCATCATGTCAATGCACTGCCCCCGATCCACACCTCACTACATGTGTACTAGTTTGACCGTTGATGGGTGGGTACTTCATGCAGCTGAAGTCATAATGCGCCATTCGTTGGGTAAAATGTCAGCCTGGTGGTGGCTCGAAAGTCTACGGGCTGCTGCCCAGCAGAGTGTGCAAGTTCAGTGGTGCCTCATTTTCCGTTGGATCGCCCAGTCAGTAGGGCGGCGCCTTGCGCTGCAACATCCGTATTATGATGGCGCCTGCCAGGCCTTCTGCACAGTGGCAACACAATTTGGTGGGATGCGGATGTGCAAGCTGACATGCATACAGTCTCAACAAAGCCAGCCCTGCGTTCCAGCTTCACATCAGAAAACATGCAAGCCCGTGACGTGAGCGGTGAATTTGCCAGACGGGTCACAAATCAGAGCCTACACAGCGCAAACGAGCAGCGCCTCGTGCCCGGGTCACATCACGCCGCAGGGAGGGCCGCCGCGGCCGCGTACGCCGCGGGCGCCAGCTGGCCGGTGGTGTACAGTTGGAGGACGAGCCCCATGAACACGGGCAGCGTGACCAGGCTGGCGATGTATTGGTAGAACAGCAGAGAAGCGACCTGGTCGGCGCCGTTCTGCAGGAGGACAGGCGCGCATGCACAGTGATTTGTAGAAATGGGGAAACAAACAGTTGCGACTCAAGTCAATGTCATGTCGCAGGGCTGGGCATACGGTGCGGCAGAAGAGCGTGGGCAAAACCTGCCACGGCACCCCTAACAGGCAATAAGCGGCTGCTGCGCTAGAGTGCAGAAAGCATGTTCAAACAACAACGGACAAGGGATGAGGAGAGTGCGCACTCACTGCTCGCCCCCAACAGCTATCACATGTGTACCGGCACAGGCAACACGGGGGTGGAGGAGGCCAGCCCGACCACGCAACCCCTCCCATCCTACCTGCATCATTGTCGCCAGCGCGTGCACCAGCACCGCTGTCGGCGTCGCCCACACGATCATCATCACCAGCGGGATGGCGGGGTCCATGTCGGCCGGCAGCAGGCCCGCGCGGAGCGAGAGGAGCACCAGGGCCGCGCCCGCGAGGGGGTGCAGGACCAGCTTGCTGAAGCAGCTCGCGACAAGCACGCGCATTGGCACCTGCCCGTCGCCGCGCGGTGAGGCGGCGCGACGACCAGCTCAAGGTGGCAGGCCGCTTTGTGCAGTGTTTGCCGCCCAGTGTTCGCCACACCGACATCGCACAATTTCAAACAACCGAGGTGCACCTGAGTACTCGGCAGCACACGACTTGCGGCGGGCCGTGGGCACAGCTCGTCGGGCGCGCCACGCCCACCTGCGCATTGCCAGGTCCCTCTGCCAGGTTGGCGCCCAGCACCAGAAACAGGCACGGGATCATAGGCGCCCCCAGCCGGTCGATGACGTCACCCAGGAACGCCAGGGAGCCTACATTCAAAAACGAGGGGGAAACATGAGCGGTGGAGGGCACGGGTTGACCATGCGGCCCCCTTGGCATTGTGGATTGGGATGATGACGATGGTCGCGCAAGCACAAGTAGATTGATTGTAGGACAAAGGGTGAATGATGAAGCCCCCATGCTTGAGGGCCGCACTTGTGCACGCCTTTGAGGCAAGGCAGCCCTGCCCTCTCGCACCCGCAGGCCTGAAGAGCTCGTCTCGCAGCTCTGGCACTGATGCAACTGGCACTGCTAACAAACACGCAATCACTGGCGGCGTAAAGATGCCCTTGGCCAGCGCTCGCAAACGCTGCTGCTGCTGCTGCTGCTGCTGCTGCTGCAGCTGCTGCTGCTGCTGCTGCAGAGGCGTTGCTACTGCCGCCACGCTGCCGCCAACTGCCGTTGAGGCCGCCGTGCCGGTGCTGCCACCGCCCGGCAGGGCAGCCCCGACGGCGCCTGCCGCCATCACGCTCGGCCCGGCCGCGAGCGTGGCGCTCGCCAGCGATGGCGAGCTGCCTGCCAGCGCCGCGGGCTCAGCCTCAGGGCGCTGCAGCATCAGCCAACCGACCGGGAACTGGATGAAGCTGGCCACGAAAAACCCAAACATCACATAAGCCACCCCGAGGTCGCCCGCGCCCCCGTTGGGGCCGACGCCGGCGGCCTGCATGCCGGGGCTGGCCAGCAGCGCAGGCACCAGGACGAGCGGCAAGTTGCCCACGTTGCCCAGCGCCGGGATGACGACGGTCTGCGCCCGCAGCTCCTGCGGCACGCCCAGCAGCGCCACCTGCGCGCCGCCGAGCAGCAGGCCGACCAGGTGGCACGCGACCATGTTGGCGGCCAGGGGCCACAGCGCCACCGCCTGGCGGGCGTCCACCGAGGAGCCGAGCTTCGACAGCAGGAGAGCCGGGAGAAAGACGTTCATCACCAGTCCGCTCAGCAGGCGCCTGCATGAGGTGCAGGGAAGGGGTCATGCGCAGCATGCACGACAAGGAATGGGCTGCTCGACGCTCGTCACAGGCTGCATCTGCAAGGTTGAAAGCACGCCGCCCGGTCACGTCGCCACCAGCGCGTGCTGCGCCTACCTGCCCTCTGCTGGCAGCAGCCCGCGCCGCGCGCACAGCACGCCAGTGCCGCAGAGGGCGGCCACTTTGATGACCGGCGTCGCCGAGAGCGCCACCAGCTGGGAGGGCTCCAAGGCGCGAGGTATATGCAGCGCACGCGCCGCATGCGGCGACGCGGGATCGCCGTCGCTGCGTGGACATGTTTGGGGCAGCGCGGGCACCAGGCAGCGCCGCTGCCGCCAACGGTGCTGCTCCTCTGGCGGCGGGCAGCGCAGGGGCGCCGTCCCAGGGCGGCAGATGCGATATGCATGGCATGTACATCGCGATCTTTGCAAACACGTGGATATCGAAGGTTGGTGTGACATTGATCTTATGTGATCTGAGTAGATCTGCGGCAAATGAGCGTGGAGCGATGCGATTCAAATGGCGACAACGTGTATCGGGCTCAGGCGCCGCACATTGCATTGCATGGCGCTACCACGCCTGCAACAGCGGTCAACATCGTGACTGAACAATTCGTATGCGCGCCAAAAACTTGGATTTATAACGGGGATTACGGTAGTTTAGCACTACCCTCATCCACAGACGTGGACCGGTAACGCGTGCAAATATGATCCTTGTGGCAGCTGAAGGGAGTTGCGCAGCATCTTGTGGTGGGGGCCCATCGTGCGTTGACTGGTGCGTGGTGCGCAGCTGGTGCAACGCAATGTATGATATCTGCCAGCGCATCGTCTTTGAGCCCCTCTGACAGCATTATGACATGTGCATAGGTCAGGCTCAGACAGCATTGCTGACGACGCGGGGGGTTTGTTCACATCCATGGTTTGTGTGACACTTGACGATCAACCGAGCAACGTGCTGCCATTGGCCTTTGCGCCTGTTCATGACATATAATCAGGTAACAGCGAGCAGAGTCCACCACATGCTGTTATAAGCAGCAGCTGAGCTCATAGGCTCTCGCGACGCGCCTCACGCTGTGTGCGCGTGCAGCCCTGGTGCAGCCGCGGCCTAGTCGACCCACAGCACGGCTTGCACATAGCCACCTGCTGGTCACAGATGCGCTTTTGAAACGGTTGCGCCTTGATTCAAACACTCTCGCCCCTGTCGCATCACGGCGAGGCCACGCCAGCATTTCGAGCCCGCTCAAATCGATCTACAAGTAGCCAACGCACACCCAGATGGCTGAAGAAGATGGATGGGATTGGGAAGATGATGACGCACAGCCTCGGGCTACTGTCCCGCCTGCGACTGCAGCGGCTGCCCCTGCGCTCGCGCCAACAGCAGCACCAGCACCGGCCGCTGCGCCCGATTTGCAGCCGAATGTGCAGAACAAGGGGGCTCCTCAGCCGTTCAAACCCGCACCCCAGGCATCCCATGCATCACAGCAGCAGGACCAGCAGCAAAGCTCTCTGAGTCAGCAGCAGGGACTGCCAGCGGGCGAGGCGCCTGCTCAAGCTCAGCTAGCGCCACTGCGGCAGGACCCCATGGCGCAGGAGTCGCAGCAGCAGCGGCAGCAGCAGCAGCAGCAGCAGCAGCAGCAGCAGCAGCAGCCTCCTGCGCCTATGGTGCAATCGACGACCTCGGCCGGGGCCGCCAGCGGCGCTGCCGGCTGGGGCCTGGGCAGCGGCTGGGGCCTGGGCAGCGGCCTCGCCTCGATCGGCAGCAAGCTGCACAGCGCCGCGCTCGCCGCCGCCAAGGAGGCCAGGGAGGTCGCAGGGACGCTGCAGCAGGGGCTGGCGGAGGCCACGGCGGACGGCGAGTCCGAGGCCGAGCGGCTGTCGCGCTATCAGGCGCCCCGCGAGGACGGCGGGGACCCAGGGGCGGGGGCGGCGCCGGGCAGCGCCGCGGCGGCGGCGGCGGCGGCGGCGCCGGGCGCCGTGCGGGCGGGGCGAGGGCCTGTCGTCATGGCCAAGCGCGAGGACGACGAGGGCGGTGCAGCCGGCAACGGCGAAGCAGGCGGGGATGACGACCGCAGCATCACTGCTGGACTGCGGGTGGGGGAGCCGGCGAGTGTTGTTATGCACGGAAACGTGGCGTGCTGCTTTTGCCGTGTGGCGTGAAGGGTGTTTGTGTGTGTGTGTGTGTGAGTGTGTGTGTGTGTGTGTGTGTGTGTGTGTGTGTGTGTGTGTGTGCGCGCGCGTATGTATGGGTGGGTGGCGGGATGGTGCACAAAATGGCCTGTGTGTGTGCACATGCAAACTTGCATAAGAGCCCTCCGGTTGCACGCTCGCGTTTTGGTTGGCAGGGTTGAAACACGTGAGCGAATTTAGGTCCAAATCAAGCCGCTCAGCACCGCTGCGCGCTTCCTGCAGGCAATTGATGACAGTATGGAGCAGCTCGCAGCAGGCGCGGCAAAGGCGCTCGGCAGCCTGTGGGGTGGCATCGGCTCGGTGGCGAAGCAAGTCACCACACAGGCGAGTTTCCTGCCTGGGAGGTTTTCTGGGTCCAAGGGGCGCCACGTCACATTCGCGTCGCACGCTTTGTTGTCATAGGCAGAGTTGATGGTTTCGTGTGTGCACAGCTGCGCTCTGCAGGGCCCGCCTTTCGAGGGACTAGGTGCTGGCCTGCACTCTAAACGGTTCGCAGCCGCAGTGGTCAATGACGCCAATTTCTCGCTCACCCACCCCACCGGACCCCCGGACCCCACTGTGCCAGGTGGAGTCCGCGACCATGGGCCTGGCGCAGGATATGCATGGCGGCGCGGGGACGGTCAAGGCGCTTCGGAGCGCCGCCGAGCAGCTCGGGCAGACACTCGAGAGGGGCCTGGAGGTGCGTCGCCGCGTGCACGTGCATGTGCTGGTGGTGTTTGCTGTTGTATCGTGTTGCCAGTGGGACAGCCAGCTGCAGGGAGCGCCTGTCATGCGCTCGATGCGCCGCATGCATGCATGCATGCATGTGCAATGCAGACGCTTGGACGGCATTCCTTCTCAAGCTCATTCATGACCCCAGGGCAGCCAGCCAGGGCCCCGCCTGGCCCCCGCGTACCTCTGAACGCTCGCGCCACTGCGCGCCGCGCGCGCCGCGCCGCAGACCGTCGGCCGCAACGTGCTTGGCGCCCTCGAGCCCCTCGCCGCCCCCGGCGCCGGCGCCGCCACGCCCGCCGCGCTCGGCGGCGCCGCGGAGGGCGGCTTTGCGCGGCGCTTCGACCTGTTTGGGGGCGCTGAGGCGCTGGACGAGCTCGCTGACCTCAGCAACCAGTGCTCACGCGTCCTGAACCGCGCGCGCGCGACGCTCGGGCCGGAAAAGACCGCGCACATGGACGCGACCATATCGCGGCTGGCTCCGCTGTTCGACCTAGGGGTGGGCGCGGAGG
>NW_014013152.1:7349-27317 GCF_000611645.1 Monoraphidium neglectum | reverse complement strand
ACCCCACCCTCTCACCAATTGAGGATGACCAAGTGGTCCTCCGCCCGGACCGGCAGCTTCCCATTTCGCACCACATCCAGCCTGGACAGGAGCGGGCCGGGGGCAATGTTCGGGCGCGGGCGGCGAGGGGGGGCGAGCGTGGAAACGGCCGGCGACGCACGCCTCGCTGAGCAGTATCGGCATGGCCTTGCAACAGAGTTTATCCATCACGGCTGCGGCAGTGTCCCAGCATTTGCACTTGCCCTGATGACTGTGGGCAATCAACACACATGCGCGCGCGCACACACAACAATACACCCCTACACTCACACAAACACTCTCACGTACACAGCGACTCTCCCTCTCATGTGATACACACACACACCACACACACACACACACACACACACACACCAAACACACACACACACTTTACGCACACACACACACGCACATGCACACGCACACGCACACTCATTCACATCCACATACACACAAAAACACAACATCGGCGTGCGGGACCCACCTGCGCTGCACCTCCTCCGTGACAATGGACAGCAGCAGCGCAAAGGAGAAGAACCCGCACAGAAAGGTGGCGTTCACCACCGCATAGGACGCCAGCCTGGCAGACGGGGAGGGGCGCCGTGGGCGTACAGTAGAGACAAATCAGTGACAGCGAAGAAGCAGTAGCAGCGCGCACATCGGGTGTGAGTTTGTGTCAAAGCATTTGACAGCGTGCGCCCAGACAGGAAGCATTCAAACCTCGTGGGCTGCTGGGCTGGCCGGCTGAGTGCGCCCATGCTATAAAGCGCCGGCTTGTGGACAGCGCCCCAGCGCGCGCTAGAAAAGGGCCTTGGCTGTCGCCGCCGCCCCGCCCAATGCGACCCCCACCTCTTCTCCGGAGCGAGGGGCACCCTGAAGAGCAGCGAGAAGGCCTTGAGCAGCGCGTCAACCCAGGGCGTGCCCGGGGACGAGCGGCGGTACAGCCTGCGGTGCGGCGGCGCATGGGGCGCGCAGGGGACGCCCAGAGGGCGCGGGCGGGGGGACGGCGGCGCGCAACTGAGCGGCGTCCGGTGTTCAGTGGCGGCGCCGCGGCAGGGGGCGCTGCCGGTAGCAGCGGCGAGCAGACGGGGTGAGGGAAGGCACGGCTGCTGCTTGCGGACCCGGGGCCCGGGACGGACTGTCCACGCGGACGTGTGCGTGCGTGCGGCGCTGCTTGCAATAGTGTGTAATCGAGTTGCATGCGTGCAACGTTGATGCGAATAACTCAAAAGGTTGTGATGAGGCCGGTTGGACTCACCACCCAGAGGCGAGCAGCATAGGCACTGTGGCGAGCATCAACATGGTCGCCTTGCCAAACACGGACTACGAAAACACATGTTGGTTCGTGTGTGCGTGCGTGCGTGTGTGTGTGTGTGTGCGCGCGCGTGTGCAGAAGAACGTGTTTTGCACGACATCGTCGAGCACCTGCCTGCGCGCATGCAGGGCGCCCGCTGCAACAGACATCCCCATCTGCGCGCCCACGCCTCCCACCGACGCCGGGCGCCGCGGCGCGCGCAAAGCGGGCGGTCAACAGTTATGCGCCCAGCCGCAAGGGCCCCCGCCCACCGCCGCCATGAAGGTGTGCGCCAGGTCAGCCAGCGCGCCCGACAGCGCCTCCCGCGCATCGGCCGCGAGCCCCGCCGCGCCGCCCTCCCCCGCGCCGCCGGCGAGCAAGGGGAGCCACGCGGCCAGCCGCGGCGCGCCGCGCCCCTCCCCATCCACCTCTGCGCACTCCTCCTCCTCCTCCTCTTCCTCCTCAACGCCCATGATCCAGCCGAGCAGCGCCCCGACAGCAGCGGCCGCCGCGTAGCCGGCGCCGCGCCGCCGGCCGCCCGAGCTGCCGTCGGCGCCGCCGCCGCCGTCCTCTCGGTGCCCCTTGCGAGGCCCCTCGACGCTGGCCGGGGAGGGCTGCTTATGGCTGTGCGGCTTATCATCCACCGCCTCGGTCCCCGGCGCGTGGTCGCCGCCCCCGTGGTGGTGCGTGTGCGCATGGTCGGCGCCGCCGCCGGTCGCGGCCGCGGCTGCCGCGGCGGCGCTCGCGGCCGCATGCTGGTGGTGGTGGTGGCTGTGCGCGTGCGTCTGGCTGTGTCCGTGGTGTCCGAGGTGGTCTGAGTGCGTATAGCTGTGATAAGCAGCGTCGGCACCCCTTGCATGCAGCCGCATGCCACTGCATGGCCCGTACACCCCAGAGTTGCAGCGGAGCAGCGGCGCGCCTGCAGCAGCTGTCCCGCGGTCGAGCTGGGTGCGCAGCCCGGCAGGAGCCGTCGCCGCCGCAGGCACTCTGCATATGCCTTTATGACGGATTATTCTGTTCGCTGCCGCTGCCAAAGCCTCCCCCGAGACCGCAGGACTTGATCCTCGAGACAAGGGCCCGGATCCAACAGCCGCGGGCCCAGTTGGTTCACAGCCGTTCGTGAGCAAATTGTGGGACACCCGAGCCTGTCGCAGAATCTGGGCCGCAACGGAGCTCGCGCCGCTGCGCCTCATCGCAAGCACCCGCTCGCGCTGCGGTTGTGCGCATGTGGGCCGCTGCTCACACTACAGTACTCATACGGCCACACCAAACCAAGTAGCTGAAGGGTGATGGTGAGACATTTCTTGGACGATGGTATGATTACAGGAGCTTGGCAGTCAACATGCCGTCTGCCCGTTGGAGCCAGGTCGGAGCAGGGTGACTCTTGACATGAGTCTCGGGTGATTGCTAGGCTACAGCGCTCTATGATCCGAGCGATGAGCACACCGCAGATACCTGATTCGCCAAATTCTCACAATGTGCATGCCTCGAGACAAGGAGTGTATCAATTCTCTTGCAACACACCAGAATGTCTGTCCTTGAGGTCTCAAGTTGTCCGGCACACACGGGTGTCCATGGACAAAACTTTGCCTTTTAAAATTTGCCTTTTAAAGTTCACTTCATCAATCCATATCAGTAAAGTACTAGTTTGATGTGCAGGCAAAAATGCATGTGCAGTCTGGTTGGCGTGCAAGCAGCTCGATCGACCTCTCCCTTAGCTGCTCACTGCCACAACCGTTGCAGCAGAGGAGCTGTAACTGAGACAGCTCGCAGATTGCGTGCATCAATATTAGCACTCATAGTGATCCTAAACTAGTTGGAATGCTTCCAGTACCATCGTCTGACATGGGTGACTCGTGGGGCAGCTGAGTTCCGCCATCCTCCCGGCCGTATCAGGCAAACCCAGGAGCTGCACGCCGGCTGGCCACACAACCTATCCACCTGCTGCCTGCGGGTATATTAAGATACCCATAATTTTCTTCACATCTTATGCTACTTTCCACCTTGCGCTAAGGGACCTCTCGCCAATTCGCTGTGCACGAACAAAAAACTCGACACCCTCCGAGAGCCCTCTTCCAGCCCTTTCATACAAGGAGTCAAGCCAATAAGCATTCACGTGCAGTCAGCTAGTCATGTCAGCCATAGCCCGCTCCTCCTCCTTCGCCGTCTCCCTGGCAGCCGCCGCCCTGCTGCTCCTGCTTGCGGCAGACACGGCTATGGCCACATCCCCCTCCTTCGACATGATGGACAGCCCCGCCTCGCGCCAGCTGCTGGCCGCCAAGAAGAACAAGACCGCCAGCGCCGCCCCCAAGGTCAAGGCCAACGTCACCGCGGCCGCCGCGACCCCCAGGAAGCGCTTCAGCCGCGACTCCCTCGTCGCCTCTGACGCCACCTGGACGGCCAGCGTCGCCTTCAACCTCGCCAAGGCCACCATCCAGCTGGTGCAGCCGCTGGTCGCAGCCGCCGAGGGCGGCGCCATCAAGATTGACGCCGTGTCGCTGGTCAACCTCGGGCAGCTGCTGTCACAGCTGGCGGCCGCGGGCACAGACCTCGCCAGCAAGGTCACCAAGATTGTGGCAGACGCGGCCAACCCCATCGATGAATAGACATGGCGTGGCGCGGCTGTAGAGGGGTGGAGACGCAGCGCTGGCTGCAGCTGCTTCACTTCCCCCTTGACCTGCGCTGTATGGCCCCAACAATTTTGCCTACCGCATATTAGCGGCAGCCCCCTCTGCTGCTGACCCCTTGTGCCTTGCAATTGGCTTTGATTTTTGCATTGGCGCTGCCGATGTTGCGCCTGTTGGTCTGCCATCACGCACCTGGCCCCTCTGGCCTCATGAGCAATCACTGCCACACGAGAGCTTGGTCACTCGCAGGCTGCAATCTCCGATTGCTGTGTTATGCGATGCTTTGCCAATTGTGCAATGACTTGCATGGGGGAATGCTTGACAGAATCCATGCAGTCGCTCAGGCCTTGCCCATGATTCAGATCGTAGATGCTTGCAAGCTGGGTCTGAGCTTTTGCGAGAGTGTGACACACAGGATTAAGGTTGCTTGCTCAAAGTGTGCTTTCAGGCCTCCAGCCCTGAGCAGCGTGATTGCGACGCCAGCTAGACAAGAGCGAAGGCGCTATGCAGCAGAGTGGACAGTGCTGAGGGGTATGTCGATGGGTGTACAGTGGTGGTAGGCAGCGCCCAGTCCCAACCTGTTTTGCGGCACCACCGCGTGTCCGCACGGTGCCCCGTGGCACCTGCACCTGCACGCTGGCGGCATGGTCGCACCGTGCTGATGGCTTTGATTAAAAATGGGACCGCATGCGTGATCACAGACAGGGTTCTGCTGTAGGAGCCTGTACAATCCAGCGAGCTGGACGCGGGCACACGCAAGGCACGGGCACGACAGCATCACTGAACCACCGAGTCGCCAACGACAGCACCAGTGAAATGCAGTGACGCCACTGGCTGCAACAAACCGTGTTTCGCCAAATTGTAAACACTATCGTTTTCAACGTCATGCTCGCGAGCATTTACGTAGGGAGTACGGCATGTTTGTAATTGCGCAAATTTCACCAGCGGCCTGTTCGCCTGTTGCTGAAGAACGGTTGTAGAGTGACAGGCAGCCCAAGTTTTGTGAAGTAACACGCTTTCCGATGATGATAGTCAAGGCCGGCCTCAGGCAAGCCGAGGTGGAGGCAGCGGCTGCAGCGTGGCGGCGCAGGATGGAGCGGTCGCCCCGGCGGAGGCAGCTTGGGGCGCCGCTGCGTGCCCTGGACATGACGCTGAGATTTTAGGACCATGTTTAGGGATGCCATTGCTGGGGTAATGCCACATAACGCGGCAGACGTCCAGGTTGCATGATGCATCTGTAGACAATGTTGTGCGCGCTGACGGGGCACGCCGCTGCCCCTGCCACCGCTAACAACCCATCCCAGGGGGCTGCGGCGGCTCTTCGAGAGCTGCAAGCACGAGCGCCCAACCCAGCCATCACTGCAGGCAGCCGGCGGCATGGCCGCTGTCAACGGCGACAGAGGCGGCGAGGGCGGTAGCAGCAGCAGTAGCAGCAGCAGCAGCAGCAGCAGCAGCAGCAGCAGCAGCAGCAGCAGCAGCAGCAGCAGTAGCACCAGCGGCAGCAGCAGCACCAGCAGCAGCAGCAGCACCAGCGGCGGCAGCGGCAGCGGCAGCGGCAGCGGCAGCGGCAGCGGCAGCGGCAGCGGCAGCGGCAGCGGCAGCGGCAGCGGCAGCAGCTGCAGCGGCAGCAGCAGCAGCCGCAGCGGCAGCAGCAGCAGCCGCAGCGGCAGCGGCAGCGGCAGCGGCAGCGGCAGCGGCAGCGGCAACGGCAACAGCAGCTCAGGTGATGAGCAACCTGTCACGCCGCCCACATGCACGGGGGCCGACACGGACCCGCCTGCCGGAGCCGCCCCCACCGGTCTCAGCCACCCCGACCTACTAGCGGCCATCTTTGAGCGCCTGCCGCCCGATGAGCAGTGCGTCACAATCGGCGCTCTCTGCCGCGCCTGGCGGCGGTGGGCAGCGCCAAAGCGCGCCGCCCTATGGGGTGCGGCGACCTCTGAGTACTGCTCCTACTTGCGGTACGAGCGGGCGGCGGCGTTCGCGCTGCCGCAGTGGTATGTCATGAATCAGTGGCCGCGGCTGACAGAGGCCCAGCGGTTGGGGGGGGGCCCGCCGCGCCGCGGCCCACGGCGATGTTGAGATGCTGCGCTTCGCGCGCCACACCGTTGGCAGAGGGGACTTGTCTGTGTGCGAAGCGGCCGCAGGTGGCAGCCAGTTGGCGGCCTTGAAGTTTGCGAAGCGCGCCGGGTTCATGTGGAGTTCGCGAACTTGCGCTTTGGCCGCGGCACGCGGACACTTGGAGGTGTTGCGGTGGCTGCGCGGCGCCGGCTGTTGTTGGGACGTTGAAACATGCCAGGCGGCCGCGCGGGGCGGGCACTCGGAGCTTCTGCGCTGGGCACGCGGCGCGGGCTGCCCTTGGGTGCAACGGATCGGGCTCTATATAGAGATCCGAGCCCGTCCGGGACATGCTTGGCATCCGTTTTGGCGCAGTGGTTACATTGGGGCCAAAGCGCGTGTCAGGCGGCCGCACTATGTGGACACTTGGAGCTGCTGCAGTGGCTGCGTGGTGAGGGCTGTCCTTGGAATGAGTGGACGTGCGAGACGGCCGCGCGGGGCGGGCACTTGGAGATGCTGCAGTGGCTGCGCGGCGCCGGCTGCCCATGGGACGAGGGCACGTGCGCGGCTGCAGCATGCGAGGGGGACGATTGGAGGTGCTTCAGTGGCTGCGCGGCGCGGGTTGCCCCTGGGGCGCGGGCCTGTGCGCGTCGGCCGCCTACTTTGGACACGTCCACATTCTGACCTGGGCGCGAGGCGAGGGCTGCCCCTGTGACGAGCGCACGTGCGAGACCGCGGCGGGCCGCGGCCACATCGAGCTGCTGGCATGGGCGCGAGGCGCGGGCTGCCCTTGGAACCGCGAGCGGTGCCGCAAGCAGGCGTACGCGTCAATGCACTACGCGGTTGTAGAGTGGATCGACGGCCAGCCAGATTAGCTGCTGCACTACCGCTGCCCTTGTCCCCGGCCGCCACTGGTTGTCTCGCCTTGACGGCGTCGCGCGGGTGCCATTTCTTACTGCACCAATGGGGTGTGGCGCGGGAGCGCACACCGTAGCGTTGACCTTGGGCCAGGCTTTGATGCCGCGCCCCGCCCCCCAGTGTGGCGGGGCCCTGGCACCCCACCCCTAGTAAGGGTTGTTGATGTGCAGCACCGCACCGCACAGCGTTCCATGGCACACGCTGATGCTGGCGTCGTGGTCGCACCAAGCTGATGGCTTTGACTGCTGTTGAAACCCCTATCGTTGATTATAGGAAGGCCTCTGCAGCAGCCGCCACCTCCAACAAGCTGGGCGTGAGCTCATACTGTACAAGGCACGGGCGCCACAGCCTGTCCTCCACGACTCACCGCCAGCACCACCAGCATGCAGTGACGCCACTGGCTGCAACCGCCCGTGCATTGCCATCCTTCTTACCGCTGTCGCTGTTGTGTACCCATCTTTACGGTATTCTCACGAGCCGATTCGTAGGGAGTACGGCATATTTGTAATGCAAATCTCACACGCGTCCTTTGCTGAGAAACGGTGCTATAAGGACAGGCGGCCCAAGTTTGGTGAAGTAACACGCTCCAGCTTTCCGATGATGATAGCCAAGGCCGGCCTCAGGCAAGCCGTGCTGGAGGGAGCGGCTGCAGCCTGGCAGCGCAGGAGCGGGCTGACAGCGAGCATGCCCATGCCAAGGCAGCTTGGGGCGCAGCTGCGTGCCCTGGGCACGATGCTGATGTTTAGGGATGCCAGTATTGAGGCACTGCGTTGTAACGCCGCAGACGTCCAGGCTGCAGCGGACAAGCACCTGTAGACGATGTTGTGTTCACTGATGCGGCACGCCGCCCCCCCTGCCACCGCTAACAACCCATCCCAGGGGGCTGCGGCGGCTCTTCAAGAGCTGCGAGCACGAGCGCCCAACCCAGCCATCACTGCAGGCAGCCGGCGGCATGGCCGCTGTCGACAGCGACAGAGGCGGCGAGGGCGGCAGCGGCGGCAGCAGCAGCAGCAGCGGCGGTGGCAGCAGCAAGAGCGGCGGCGGCGGCGGCAGCAGCAGCAGCGGCACAGATAACGAGCACCCTGTCACGCCACCTGCATACACGGGGGCCATGGACACTGAGCCGCCTGCCGGCGCCGCCCCCATTGATCTCAGCCAGCCCGACATACTGGCGGCCATCTTTGAGCGGCTGCCGCCCGGCGAGCAGTGCGCCACGATCGGCGCTCTCGACCACGCCTGGCGACGGTGGGCAGCGCCAAAGCGCGCCGCCCTGCGGTGCGCTATGCCCTCCGGTTACTGCTACTACTTGATTTGCGAGTGGTGGGGGTCGTTCGAGCTGCCGCTGTGGTATGTGAAGGATCAGTGGCCGCTGCTAACAGAGATGCAGCGGTTGGGAGCGGCCAGCCGCGCCGCGGCCCACGACGACATCGAGATGCTGCGCTTCGCGCTCCACGCCGGCTGCCGTGTGGACGAGTCCGTGTGCCACGCGGCTGCGAGCGGCGGCCAGTTGGCCGCACTGCAGTGGGCGCGCGGAGCTGGGTGCCCGTGGAGTTACCGGACATGCGCTTTTGCCGCGGCCGGCGGACACTCCGAGGTGCTGCAGTGGCTGCGCGGCGCCGGCTGTCCTTGGGACAGTGATACATGCGAGGCGGCCGCGCGGGGCGGGCACTTGGAGCTGCTGCGCTGGGCGCGCGGCGCGGGCTGCCCCTGGAGAAAAAGCACGTGCGAGGCGGCCGCGCGGGGTGGGCACTTGGAGGTGCTGCAGTGGCTGCGCAGCAAGGGCTGCCCTTGGGACAGGGATACGTGCGAGGCGGCCGCGCGGGGCGGGCACTTAGAGCTGCTGCGCTGGGCGCGCAACGCTGGCTGTCCCTGCTTTGACGAGCGCATGTGCGCCGCGGCGGCGGGCGCGGGCCAGCTGGAGGTGCTTCAGTGGGCTCATGCAGCCGGCTGCCGGTGGCACGAGGGGACGTGCTCCGCCGCGGCGCGGTGCGGGCACCTGGACTTGCTGAAGTGGCTGCACGGCGCAGGCTGCCCGTGGGACGAGCGTACTTGCCAGGCCGCGGCGCGCGAGGGGCGCCTGGAGGTGCTGCAGTGGCTACGAAGCGCGGGCTGCCCCTGGGGCGCGGGCCTGTGCGTGTCGGCCGCCTACTTCGGTCACCTCCACATTCTGACCTGGGCGCGTGGCGAGGGCTGCCCCTGGGACGAGCGCACCTGCGAGACCGCGGCGGCCCGCGGCCGCCTTGAGCTGCTGCGTTGGGCGCGCGGCGAGGGCTGCCCCTGGGACGAGCGCACGTGCAAGGCCGCGGCACGCTTCGGAAACCTGCACATTCTGACCTGGGCGCGCGGCGAGGGCTGCCCCTGGAAGCGCGAGGGGTGCCGCTACCAGGCGTACGAGGCAATGCATTACGCCGTCGTCGAGTGGATCGACAGCCAGCCAGAGTAGCTGTTGTGCCACCAACGAATGCCTTGTCGCAGGCCGCTGCTGTGTGTCTCGCCTTGCAGGCGTCGGTTTTACTGCACAGCACAAGTGCGTCGTTGCCCTCGGGCACACACCTTGCACCTTTGGCCAAGCTGTGGCGTCACGCGCCGCCGCCATGTCTGCTGGGCAGGCCGCGCTCCACTTCTGATACCTCATGTACCGACCAAGTTGAATCATAAGTCGACTTGTCAGGCTTTTGGGCTGTTGCTGTTCGGGCGACCCACGCACTTATGAGTAACCGTGAATGTGGGTGGTGAAATCGCTTGTGTGTCTGGCCAAGCAAGTGTTGGCAACAAGCAATTTGCAGCTGCAATGTGTGCAGGTCATGTGCTTGAGATAAGGTAAAAAGAGAATCAACAGCCCAAACCGCGGCACTATTACGGTAATGCACCCCCCTGCCTATGTGATGGGCCGCAGCGCAGAGCAGGGGTGGATGGGCGGCACGTGCAATCGATGGAGGGATGGGTGCGCACATGGGCGAATGGGTGCACACAGCGTACGGTATCAGCCAGCCACAAGTGTTCCAAACACACTTCAATAGATCGTGAAAAATTGTGAAATGCGTCTGCACCAGCTATTTTTACATTGAGGCACATAGGAAAATAGGATGCATCGATTGCCTGCTTGGTGGTCGGCATGTCAGGTCCTGGCCCAGCCAGAAGCGGCACCTCGGCCGGGAGCTGCTGGCAGCCCGTGGGGCGCCCGTGCCTTTATTTGAATACCGAGGTATATATAACCCTACTTAATCCTTTCAACACTTTCATGATCGACCATCCCGCGCGCCTCTGTCTCGAACGGATTTAATCCTAATCCTCGAACGGATTTATCGGCACCCACCGGAGCCTCCCGGCGCTGCATCAGACACCCGACTTAGAAACCATCACCTTATCTCGCGATTGTTATCAGACATGTCGCGCTCGAGGTCCACCATCGCAGCCGCGGCGCTGCTGCTGCTCGTCGCAGCCGCCGGCTGCGTCCGGGCAGCGGCAGCGGCCCCCCCTTCTGATGCACCCGCCGGCGGGCGGCAGCTCCAGGCCTGGCGGCTACGCCTGAAGAAAGCCAAGAGCAGCGCCAACACAACAACAGCCGCCAGCACCACGCCAAGCGCGGCCAACACCACCGCGGCCCTCCCTGCGGCAACCACCACCCCTTCCTTGCTGGCCAACAACTCGGCCGCCGTCGACAACGCCACCGCCACTTCCGCCGCCAACAGCACCGCGGGCGCGGCCGCCCTCTCCCCCGGCAAGAAGTTCAGCCGCGACGCCCTCATCGCCTCTGACCTCAACGCCGTCCTCGTCACCGCCTTCAACGTGCTGCGCGCGTCGTTCCTCCTGGCCACCCCCTTTGCGTCGGCGGCGCAGGCGGGGGAGGTGACCCTCGGCGCCTCGTGGGGCCTCAACATGGTGGGCCTGCTCATGCAGATGGGCGCGGCGGGCACAGACCTGGCCACCAAGATTGAGAAGTTTGTGGCCGACGCCGCCGCCCCCGCCGGCTGAACACGCCGCGGCCGGGCCGGTGGCCGGTTTACACAGTTTTGTGCGAGAGATGCAACATGCATGATGCATGAAAGCTCCGCCGGCCCCACCGGCTGAACGGGCATGATCAGAGCAAATTATCGCAAGCACATTGCTTGCCATCGCGCTGACGCACCGCCGGCGGCTTCGCTACGTAGTTATGGCACCTCCATGGTTTGGTTTCTCAGCACCTCGAGCGTGTGACCGTTGACCCATTTTTGCCGACCCGCATCCAGCTGTGTGCACCAGCACCAGATAAGCGCTGGCCCGTCTGCATGCCATTTGCCGGCTGTGGCCCCATGCGCGGGTCACACCAACTTCCCATTGTCCTTTGCAAAGCCAGCTGCTGCCCCCTGCGGCTGCTCCTTCACGACAAGCCGCCCGCCAGAGCGACCCATGCAAGTGCCTAGAGAGTAGTCGACGGGGCTCCTGGAAATATAGCTTGATTGCTTGGGAGGTGCTGCTGGTGGCAGGTTGGTGTAAACGAGAGAATCGGCGCTGGAGCAAGGGGCGGTGCGTCACAGAACGCAGCACAAGCAGCCTCCTTTCCTGAGTCGGCAGGCCGCAGTGATGAACCTTGCAAAGAGTCGGTTCAGATGCCCCACATTTACAGTTTGTATTGCACAGATGGAAACCGACTTGTTGGAAGCTGACCCTGAGTCGTGGCTTGGTGGACCTGAAGGGCTGGGCGCCACTCCATGGCAGGACGAGCGCGCCCGCCCGCACAATCGTGACATCAGTTTTGAGTTTAGGCCGTGATTGGGGGCGCCGCTGGGCGCACTTGGGTGGAGGGGTCATGCCACCTCGCGGAATTCAAACAAAGCGCGCCCAGGCAGTATTTAAAGGCCCTGCGACGACAGCCAACACAGCCGGCCATGCGTTTGCACAACCAACCAATACGTGGGACCCACGACTCACGGGCCAAAAGCGGCTGTGAGAGTCTGAAAGAAGCTTGCGTACGCGTCTGCTTGGGAGGCAGTACACTGCGCTGCGGCCTCTGTGGTGAGTGCCCCGCTCTTGAAGCGGCTGCAGCCTCTTACGGCATGCCGGGCGGGCTGTCACAAGTCGGCCGCAGACAGCCGGGATGCCGCTCCAGAGACCGCGGGAGAGAACGGCCCCCGCCGCCCGGGCGCCCGCCCGACGCGGCTGGCCCATCCGCGACGCGCGGCAGCGCGGGGCGCGCGCCGCTCAGCCGGCAAAGGCTTTGGGGACGTTGTCTTCGAGGTACTTGCGGGTCACCTTGGGGTCGAACGCGACGGTCCCCGCCTTGCCGCACGCCTCCCGGGTGTAAAACTTCCCGCAGTAGTTCTCGGCGGAGATCGAACCGGTGTCTCCGCCGGTGACGTACGCGGCCTCGGCGGCCTCGGTCGAGGTGCACGCGGCCTCGTTGGGCCAATACTTGCAGATCTTGCTCGACTGGCAGGCGTCCTTGCTCTTGCCCCAGCACTTGGACAAAAAGTTGCGGTACGTCTTAGACTCGTCACAGGTGCCGTAAGCTGTGGACAGGAGCAGGGAGAACAACACATATGGCGCAAGAGACGAAAAAATCCGGCGGTCTGAGATGTGTGCGGCCGAATACGAGGAGGGCACGCCGCGCCCTCCCTGTCGGCCCGGCCAGGCGGATGCGTAGCTGCCCTGTCAGGCAGGCGGGGCGGCTGCTGCTGCGGCTGCCCGTTGCACTCACTTGCGGGGTTGTAGTAATAGTTGATGTAGTATGCGGGGATGGTCTTGATGCCCAGCTGGTCCACCAGCCGCGGGTAGCAGATCTCATTGTTGTTGATCTGAGAGGCGTGCGACCGAGGTTTGACCAGTGCTTGAGCATCATTTGGGCAAAAGGGTCTTTGAAGGGAAGTTGCCGATGCGGTGTGTGTGTGAGCCAGATCAACCAAAACGCCGTGTTGAAAGCGGCATGCGGCTGTCCAAGTTGATTGACTTGCGGCAGTCTTGTGGCCCTGAATACATCCAAAGTGACATCACATCAATCCATCATGGCAGCGCGGGTGCCCCACCTTTCCCCATTTGCAGAGCGAGTTGGTGACGCAGGACGCCTGCTTGTCGAAAGCAGAGCACTTGTCGGTCAGCTGCGCCAGATCACCTGTTGTGGTTTGCGGCGCGGGGTCAATTCTGTATACTGAAGGGAGCGACACGGCGCCTCGCGTCCCAACTGGGGTGGCATGCTTTACTTGCCAGCCGGCAAGGCGCAGGCAGCAAGGGCTGGGGGCTGCAAAACGGCAGGGGCAAAGCAGGGGCAGCGTTGAGTGCTTGGCGACGAGACCGCCCTGACGCACCCACCTTCGCAGGCGATATCGACGATGGTGTTAACGTGGGTACGGCAGAACTTCTGCAATGGTGATGTTTGTGCGTGTGTGTGTGTGTGTGTGTGTGTGTGTGTGTGTGTGCACGCGCATGTGTGTATGGTGATGGTGATATAGAGTATAGGCCGAGATTGCACCCGCGAGCCTGGCACCAAAGCCTCCATCCGTGTCCGGCAAGACATGCCGTCGGTCCATGCGCAGGCAATCAATGACGCTCAAACTCGTGCCTATTTTGGTGGCGCTGCTGAGCAGAAACCCTCCCGAGCTTGCGCGAGCATGCTGTAGCGTGCGTGAAGGCGCAGACAACCCCAATTCATGCGCCGCGCGCCGCCCCCACCTGCTCTGCGTCCCAGAAGCAGGGGTCGGTCGTACCCGACGTCCCCACGTTCTTGCCCGGCACGGCGGCCTTGTCGCAGAGCGCCTTCGTGTTCTGGGCCGCGCACAGGGACTCGCGCGCCCACGTCTGCAGGTCCTTGGTTGCCAGGCGGTTGGGGGGCGCCGGCTTCCTCGGCCATGCGGCAGCTGGACATGGAAGGTGTGGGGTGTGGGGGGGCCAGGAGTGTGGGGTTGGTCGAGGCGGCACGAGGGTGGAGCGGGGGGCAGCCGGTTCGGGTAAGGCCAGGTTGCAGAGGCGTCGCTCGAGAGGCGGCTGTGATGGCGGCTTCGGTGCAAGCAGCACAGCCTGCGGAGTGATAACACAAAACGCTGTTACAGGCGCGGGACATGAGCGCGGTCCGGGCGGGCGCCGCCGCATGGGTGACGCCCGAGGCTCACCCCTGGTGGCTACACACAGCCAGTACTCTGAAGCCCACTCGCACTTTGGGACCTGCACCGGCGCTGCGGCGGTGCACGCCGCCCAGGCAGCCAGCAGCAGCACGGCGGCAGCCGCGGCGGCGACGAGGCGGGCCATATCTGTTCCGCCTGCGCATGCGGCGAACGGTGGCGGTTCTCGGGTGGGGATGCGCCCTGGGGGTTGCGGCTGAATCTGATTGGGGCGTGGCGGCCGCAAGCCGCAAGTGGTCGGGGCGGCACTGCGCGCACTGTCGGCGGCAAGGGCATGGCCGACGGAAGCTGATTGTAAAGAGCGATCGCTGTTGTCGTCACCTGTGGAGCGGATGCAACGCTTGTAGCGGGGGCCACGTACGGCAGGGATGAAATAAGGTATAGATCAAGGATCGTCCGTTGACGCGGTGATAGCCGGGTGACAGCGCTCAAGATACTCTGATATGTGAAGTCTGACCTGAAAGCATCTCAAGTTCTCGCGCAAGCCAGGGAAGTTGTTGAGAGTGCGCCGCTAGTGGCCTGGCTGCACCATCTCGCAGCAAGGCCGCAACCTGAAAACTTTGGTAAAACCGTGTGTCCCGTCCGTGCGAGCAGTGCTTGCGACGCCCGCTGTCAATGGCGAGGGGCGCGTGACATGGCGCGGTCAAGCACTTGTGGAGCGGCCGACAGCTTTCGAGACACTGTGACACGCAGGCGTGCTTTGCCTGACCTGTATGCAAGTTTGAAGCTCTTCAAATTGATTGCACTGCCTCTGTGACTCATCCGGCGGCCATTGCCGGCCTGACGGGGCCTGCGCAGGCCCAGGGCGCACCCCGCCAGGGGCTGGGCCTTGCAATCTCACGCTCGACCCCGAGCTCGAAGCGCTGTGTGCCAGGGGCTGGCGCTGTGCGCGCCATGAGCACTGGCTGGTCTCGCACGCGTCCATCTGCGCGCGTGCTGCGTTTGCCGAGAGTGTGGCGACTGCATGTTCCCTGGTGACTGCGCGCGTGCACCAACGCCATTCCTCACACCCGCCTGCACTTGACTCTTGCTGCCAGCCGTGCCAGGCCGCTTTCGGCTGTTTTTCTGACAGAACTTCAGCCCAGCATATCACAACACAGGCCCATCTGGTCATCAGTGCGGCGCCGAGGGATGCAGCAAATGCAGGCTCACACTGTGGCACAGCTGACGGAGTTCTACACCTTGTGCGCATGTGCGTTGGAATCCTCTGTGGCCCGCAGACTCGGCAGGCCGCGACCAGGCAGGCAGGCAAGGAACCATGGTCTTGGCCTATGCAACCAACTCCCACACTAAAACTCGATATCCAAACTTCCACAAGGGCATCTGATGGTAGCAACCCACACAACAAATCGCGGGGGCCGGCGGCGTCTCCTGAAACAGTGCCCCAGCCCCGACCATCCCGCGGCCTTGAGCTTGGACCATGCGTGGCCCAGAGGGTTGAATTGCACGGCATCCCACCAATCACGGTTGTGTCCGCGGCCGTGGCAGCAGCTGCAGGGGGCGTCCGCCTCCCCGCTGCCCTGCCCATGTCGCCTCACAAGCTGTTGCTCCGCCACAAACGCCGACAGCTGAGCCAAGCCCGCCGTTGACGCGCGCCGCAGGTCCTTGCAAGCCTGGGCGGTTCGGGGTTTAGCCGCATGGTGCCATGGGGTTGAGGATGCCCATGGGATTGTTCAGGTCTATGAGCGATCTGCAAGAAATGATTTTGCATGTACAGGCCCGAGCCTGCATGGCACCAGCCACGTGAACGGGCGCAGGTGTGCTGGAACTTTCTGTGGCGCAAAACGATAACAGCGCAGCTCACTCCTGCCCCGTCGCGCAGGGGTGCGACGATAAGCAACGGTCTTGGCGCAGGAGGCGAGTCCTATGAATGCAGCGACCCTTGCCCCACCCTCGCACCCACCAGGGCAGCACGGGCGATGTCTCGTGCGACAAAATAATCGTCCCGACACACCCCTGTCCGCCCCAGCGAGGCAGCCACGCGGGCCATGATCATTTCAAGGACTGGGCCAGGCAGCGCCAGCAGGCTGCCTCCCTCCGGATGCCCCGGCGCCACCGCCACCGCCGCCGCCACGGCCGGTCCGCCGGGGGCCTGCCGCTCCGCCCGGCCCTCGTCGTCCTTCGCGCTCTCGCGGCGGGCGCGCTTGCGGGCTGGGGTGTCGCGCAAGCATCTGTCGCCTGGCGTGGAGGGGGTGACACGGGCGACCCGCCAAGAGCAGCCGCGGCAGGCGGCGCCAGGTTGGTTCAAAGTTAGAGGTGAGCAGTCCGGCTCGCGCTCAGGCTGTGGGCGTTGTGCTGATCTGTCACAAATTGCGGGGTCGCCCCACGGTCAAACGAACGCCCGTCAACCCGGGGAGGCGGGGGCCCACTGGCCTGCTTTTTGCCCTTGACTGGTGCGCCATCACCCCAACCCCCAAACAGGTCGCCGCAGTGCTGCGCTGCCAGCCATGCTTTTGTCCCCGGACAGCAGCGCCTGCCTACGCGCCTCTGCGAGGGCCAGGCTTTGCCTGTGCCCTCAGCTTAGCCGCCGTCATGCGGTGAACACGTCTTTGTCTGTGCTTGCATGAGGTGTTTGACTGAGATGGATGCAGAGCATGCTTTTTCTCACCAATGAGTCATCTCACTGCCAGCAGCGTCGCGACAAAGCCGACATGCCTCCCGCCCAACGGGGCCACGCACCTGTGCGACTTGGGAAGTTGATTCTGCTGTGTGGTGCGCCACGAATAGGCATGCTGCCCAACACGCTCAGTGCACCGGCGATGCAGGCCGGCGTCTCGTATGGAGAGTGCTTGCGTCAACCCTGTCGCGGGCAGCGTGGGTGGTTGGGCAGACAATTCGGGGTGGGCGCTGTGGCTGATGTGCGCGTCACGCCCTGTCGCTGTCCATAGAAACCCCAGACTGACATCTGTGAGTCGCGTTGTGTTATTCAAATCAATTGTACGCATGTATTTTGGGCTAGGCATGCTTGTTGCAGGCGCTTGGGATGGAGGAGCAGGATGGCCTGGACGCTTACGCAGCACCCTGCCTCCTCTACAGCGAGCTGGCAGCCAGAGCGGGGAGGAGGGTGGGTGCTTGATTGCGAGGTCGTTGGCGAGTGGGAGTCGGTTGGTTATCGAAGCTCTTGAGCAAGTGATCTGGCCTTTTCGTCGTCTGCTCGCAGCCGTATTTTCTCAAAAGGAGTCTCGCTTATGTGTGGAGACCACCTAGGACCGATCCCGACAGGTATGCAGCGGCACGCTTCAAATGCGTTTTGGCGCCATCAGCATTGTGCGCAGCCAGAGCCTGAGCCAGGGCGCCTGCTATTTCATATTGCCGCGCAGCCGCTGCGCTGGGCTCAACCCCATGTCACATTGCATTAGCCTTGTACCAGCAAGTTCCGGGCACCCAGGGCTAATAAACCCCACGGTTCGCCAACCGATCGCCCTGCGCTTCCACCACAGCGCCGCCGCTGCCGCCGGCACGCTCAGTGTCTCCCTCCTCTCCTGCGCCGCCGCCCCCGACGGCGCCGGCGGCCGCCCTTGGTTTGCGTCCATCTCCGGCCGCGTGTCCGTTGTGGCGGCGCTGTGCGAGGATCTGTCCCCAGCCGGCGGCGGCAACGGCGGCAGCGATTCCACAGCTGGGGGCACATTAAACGGCGGTGCGCCCGATGCGGCAGAGCGGCGGCGCCCGTCGACGGTGGGCCCTTGACTTGGTTGATCCCAGGGCTTTACACGTTGCCGTGGGGAGGCTGGGGATGCACGTAATTGTGGGCAGCACCTTCGGCCCTGCCTCGGCACCCTAAACGAATTATTGGCTGCTTTTGGCTGGCGGCTCTCGGCACCTCGCGCGCCGCCGCGCCGCGCCTCGTCGCGGCCCATCCTTCCCCAGGTGCTGCTGCCGCGCGCCGCGACGCTGCTGCACGCGCGGCTGGGCGGCGGCGAGAGGCCGCAGGAACCTGTCGGTGGCAGCAGCGGCGGCGGCGGCGGCAGCGGTGGCGCGGCGCGGGCGGCGGCGCTGGCGCTGCCGGAGGGCGGGCTCAATCGGATGACCTGCCCGTGCCTGCTGCTTTTAGTTTGTCAGTCGCACCCCGACATCGATGTCTTCAGCCCCAGCAGCGCCGCACGCGAGGCAGAGGGCGTCACCGCCCCCGGCGGCAAAGGCGGCAGCGGAGCGCGGGGGCGCGAGAAGCGGCTGCGGCGCTTCCACGCGCGGCTGCTGCCGCCCAAGGCGCTAACCGGGGACCCGACGGCCAGGGGCGGCCTGTTCGGCCTGCTGGCAAGCGGCGGCGGCGACGGCGGCGGCGGCAGCGACGGCCGTGAGCGGCGGGAGGTCTGGTGGGCGTGCGTGCCGCTGCAGGCGGCTGCCGAAGGACCCGCAGCCGGTGGCGGCGTCAAGGGCGCCGCGGCCGCCGCGGCACGGGAGGCGGCCGGGCGGCTCGTGCCCGGTGCGCTGGGGTTTGAGCCCGCGCCCACGCCCGCCGCGCCAGCCGCGGCCGCTGGGCCCACGCCCGGCGCCAAGCGGCCGCGAGGGCCGGTCACACCGGGCGGCGGCGGCGGGGGCGGCGGCGGCGGCACTCTGAGGGCAGTTAAGAAGCCGCGAATGGAGGCGGCGGATGTGATTGTCCTGGACTGCACCTCGAGCGATGAAGATTCGGAGGTTGACGATCACCTTGACGCTTGCAGTGAAGGGGAGCAGGAAGGCGGCCCCGCGCCCGGCCCGGGCGCGCCGGCGGCGGCGGCGGCGGCGCTGGTGTTGTCGCCGCTCGTCCCGGCGGCGGGCGAGGCAGCGGGGCCGGCGGCCGCGTACACGACGGCATGTCGCGGCGCGCTCGAGGTGCGGCTGCGCTTGAATGTCGAGCGGGCGGCCGCGCCGGCTCCGCCGGCGCGAGGCGCGGCAGCTGCCGTGCAGCTGCCGCCGGGGCCCATCGAGTTCAGCTTCCTGCGGAACGGCGGGCTGGCCAAGCCGATTTTCGGGGCCGCGCCTGGCGGCTGCGGCGGCGGGGCGGACGTGCGGGCCATGCTGCTGGGCCGAGCGCGGGCAGCCGCGAGCGTCGCAGCTGCCGCGGACAACGCGCGGGACGCGGCGCCGCGGCGGCACCGCGCGCGGCGCGAGGCGCTGCGCCTGGCCGCGCCGGGCGCCGCCTGCCCGGTCTGCGGCGTCGCGACACGCGGCGCCGCGGCGATGGCGGCGCACTTTGCGGCCAGCCACGACCGGCTAGTCATCCTCCCTCACGGCGGCGGCGGTGGCAGCAGCGGCAGCAGCAGCAGTGGGGGCGCAAGGCGAGGAGGCGATGGCGGAGGCCGAGGCGCGGGCGATGGAAGCCAGGGGGGCATGTTGGTGGTGGGAGTGGCGGCGGACGCATATGATGAGTCGGGCGTGTTTGTGCTGCCGAGCGCGGAGGCGGCGGAGCTGGCTGACGCGGCGAATAAGGTAGGGCGGGGGGTGGTGCAGGGTGGGCACGGGATTTGGGCGGGAGCGGAGGCACAGTGCTTGCCATTGACGCTTGAACTTGCTGCACCGTTGTTGTGTCCTGTTGTCTGTGTTGAGTGACGCCATGTTGATTGACGCCGTTTTAAGGGCAGAGTGTTTGGGGTGGGGTGTAGATTTGAGGTCCTGAGGCACCCCTCCTCGATCCCCCCCGGTTCCGCAGCCCTTCTTCTGGCACCGCCGCCGGCCGCCTGGCGCCCGCCGCGCAGCGGCGGCGGCGAATACGGGCGGCTCGAGCTCCTCCTCTGACCTTGAGGCCAGCCCTGGGCCTCTGCAGAGCGACGGCGGCGGTTGCGCGCCCGCGCTCGCGCCAGCCGCTGCCGCGCGCGCCGGCGGCCGGCCCCCCCAGCAGCCCAAGCAGCAGCACGCGCCGGCGCCGCCCGCGCAGGCGCGCCCGCCGAGCCGCCAAGGGGGGCGGCCGCCGAGGGGCGATGCCCCGCCCGTCGGCGGCGGCGGGAGGGCCGCTGGCGGCGCATCCGGAGCGGCGGCAGCG
>NW_014013152.1:2771-6581 GCF_000611645.1 Monoraphidium neglectum | reverse complement strand
TCCGGAGCGGCGGCAGCGGCGGCGCGGGCAGGGCAAAGCCAGCCGCGTCGGCAGAGGGTTTGGTTCAGCTGTACGAGCATGGCGCCTTTGGGAAATTTGGATGGGGATTATATTGACTCAGAGGACAGCGGCGACGAGGAGCTGCAGCGGCGGGTGCGTTGCGTTTTAGGGATTGTGGTGGTGGTGGTGGTGGGGGGGGGTGATGCAGCTGCCCATGAGGATGCGTGCGTTTGCGGTCGCGACTGCACGTGTGACTTTGTGTGTGTCTGTGTGTCAGTATGTGTGTGTGAGTGAGTGTGTGTGTTCATCCAGCCCCCCGCACCAAGCTGCAGCCGCTTTCGATTCCACCATCCTCACATCACACGCAACTAAATTGAACCACCCACCCACCTCATCCAACCGCAGCTCAATTCTAGGGACCTCCGGGACCTCCTGTCCGCCCCCTGCGCAGCTTCGCCCCTGGAAGCCGCCTTCATGCACGCCTGGAACGCCTGGCGCCGCGCCCGCGCCCCCCGCGCCCGCGACGGCACCGCCGCCGCCGCGCTGCGGCGCTTTGCGTCCGAGGCGCTGCCGGCGCTGGAGGCGGCGCGCGGCGTCGGCGCGGGGCGCGTGTTTGTGGCGCATTGCCTGCAGATGGTAGAGAGAGGGCTGGTGCGGCCGCAGGAGGCAAGCGCCATTCTGGGTGACCTGCGCAGGCGCGCGGGGGGTGGCGGCCCAGGCGGTCCTGGCGGGGTTGGTGGCAGGGGGGGCGGCGGCGGTGCAGGCGGCGGGACAGGGGGAGGCCCGGGGCCTGCGTCGCCAGCGAGCGCGGGCGGCGGCGGCGGCGGCGCCGAACCCGGCGCCGCGCCTGGAACCAGTGCGGGCGACGGCGGCGGCGGCGGCGGCGGCAACGCCGGGCCCACGAGCAGTGCGGGCGGCCGCGGCGACGGGGGCGGCGGCGGAGGTGGAGGCAGGAGCGCTGGCGGGCTTGGCGGCGGGAGCGCCCGTGACGCGATGGACGGGGACCCGCCGACGGCGGTGAGCAAGGGTAGGATGGCAGCACCCGATGCAGCGGCACCAACGGTGGCAGCAACACCAGCAGCAGCAGCAACAGCATCAGCAGCAGCAGCAGCAGCAGCAGCAGCAGCAGCAGCAGCAGCAGCAGGAGGAGCGGCGGCGGCGGCAGCAGCAGCAGTAGGAGCACTCGCAGGCGGCTGTCATCCAGCAGTCACCCGGCCGGGCGCAGCCACACAGCATCCCGCCCCTGCGACGAGCGCGCAGCGGCTGCGTGGCTTGGGGGGGCGGTCTGAGGCGCGAACAACGCGTGTGCATGGCGCCGGCGGGCGGTTTGTGGCGCTGGCGCGGGGTGCTGCATGGCAGCAGGCGCGACCTGGAGGGAGCGCTGCGAGAGATGAGGTCCCAAAAGACGGACAGGCGGCGTCGCAGACCGCTGCGGCCCAGAGCGCAGACGCCGGCGCGGCTACCAGCATGACTGCGAAAGCCGCGGCGGCGGCGGCGCCGCCACACGGGCGTGGCGACGGGGAGCGAGGCGCCGCGCTGGCTCGGGCGGGCGAGGGCCCCGTCGCGCCCGGCGGTGCCCGTGCGGGCGCGGTTGGGCGCTGTCACAGCGACCCAGGGGGGCCGGCGGGGCGGCTTCGAGAGCTTGCTAGGTGGCTGGCGGCCGCTGGGCGCGACCCCCCAGCAGCATCCAAAAAGCTCTCCGGGGACCGACCGGCCAAGGCCGCAGAGGCGGCGGCCGCAGCTGCGGGGCGCTGGAAGGGCGCGCGAGAGGCGGCGGCGCCAGGCGGGGAATGGTACCGCCGGCAAGGCAAGCGGCGGCCGGCGGCGGCGGTGGGGACGGTTGCGGCCGTGTCGCGAGGCGGGACGGCGGCGGCGGCAGCGACAGAGCTGGCGGCTTTAAAGGCGACGGCGGGCGCAGCGGGGCGCCGCGCCGGCTCGGCCCTGGAAGCTCGGCGGGCGAGCGGGGGCACGGGCGCCGCGGCGCCGGCGGCAGAGCCGCTGAGAGCCGCCGGTGGGGGCTGGGACGCGGCCGGCGTTGCTATGGCCGCGGCGGGGTACATGATTGGGGAGCCGTCATCCGCGGCAGCGGCGGCGGATGCTTTGCCGTTGATGGATTCGGGGCGCTGCAAGAAGCGCCCGCGGGCAATGCAGGGCGACAACCTGATAGCGCCATGAAGCTGTTCAATCATTTGCCTTCATCTGTCTTTCATCGCGATTTCCCCATACTCTATCAGATGTACGCGATTCCCCCATACTCTATCAGATGTACCGAGTCGTTTTTTGTGTTTCTGGAGCCTGTGAGTTTTGCGAGGAGGCTATGCACCGATGGCTGGCAGTCTCAAGCTGCAGCCTCGTTTGACCTGCCCCTTCGTGTTGGTCAAACCAGCTGCTGTCATTCTACCCTGAGTCCCAGCGCCACTGCGGCGGCTGTAACCTATTGCTCAACCACAACCAACGAGCCAAGCCTTGGCGCTCTTGGCCCCTACCTCTTGGCTCCGGCCTGGTGGCAGGCATGACAAATTGGTGGCGTCGTCACAGCATGGCTCGGCGACGGCGAGGCGACCAATTGCCTGCAGTTTGCAACCACCTTGAATCCGCCTGATCAGCAATCCATCCGACCAAAGCGTCGAGTTGTCATGTGATGTTGGAAACCCGTGCGCAGCAGTGGTGGCAGGGCACCGGGGGAACAAAAGCAAGCCCGTCGAAGTCACGAAGTGAGACCGGCGGCTGCCTGCAAGTCAGGTGACATCGACATCAGGCTCCTTCCATCGCCTCATTACTTCAGAAACAGGCAACATTATTTACGGATGACCCGAACGGGGCCACTGGAAGGCTTTGAAAGTCTCGGCAGCGCCCAAGGGCTCTTGAAAAGACGTTAATCCCTTGCTGCTGGTGATTTTGTTGTAGGAACAAACTCGATTAGCTGAACGCGGCGTGCGCGCACAGCGCGGGCTCATCATGCAACGAGCCCAATGGAAATTGCAGGCCTCTTTCGTGCTAGCTGTCTGGTGTCTCGTCCACGGCGCGGCCGCTGCCAAGTGCGGATCCTTCAGTCTTTTGGCAATCGGTGATAGCATCACGAAGGTGAGCGGCTGCCGACAGAATGGCGCCAGCGCGGCGCACAGTGCTGCTGCCGCGCACGCCGCCACACCATGCATTATTGGGCGCTCCCACAACACCCTTTTTGCACCCTGTGACACAATTCGCAGGGGGCGATTCCCAGCAAGGGCATCAACACGCCCTACGCGTACTTAGTCAGAGACGGCCTGCGGTCGTCCCTGGGTGGCTGCTTCGACGTTCAAGCGACCGTGTCGGGTGCGCGTCAGCATTCGGCCCCGCGTGCACCCGCTCACCCGCCATGTCGCAGCTGTGGGCGCGTGCGCAACCCCAGCCGCTGCCGCTCCTGCCTTAGCACGCATTTGCAGAGCCGATCCCCGCCTGAGTGGAGTTCCATTCGCCCCTGCAATTCTGCCCCCACCTCCGCACCCTGATCCCACGATGGCTTTTTAATTTTTGCAACCCCAGCGGTCGGCGGCGGCGGCATCCGCCAGCGGAACGTCCGCACCATTCCCGAGTACTCCCTGCCCACCCTTCGCTCAAAAAAATGGGACTGGGTTATGATCATGGTGAGTAAGCTCGCAGCCGGGGCCGCCCGGGGCTAGAGCGTGAGAAGAGGGCACGGGTGGCGGGGACGTCACGGCGCCAAAAAATCAGGGACGGTGACGTCACTCGTCGTCATCGCGCCACGACGCACGAACAGGGCAGCGGCGGTGGCGCGGATCGCGGGGGAGGGGGCGTGGGGGTTGAGCT
>NW_014013152.1:0-2357 GCF_000611645.1 Monoraphidium neglectum | reverse complement strand
GGGGGGAGGGGGCGTGGGGGTTGAGCTTTTCCGCAAGAACGTGGGGGCTCTGGGGATGCAGCTGCGTCGCAGGTGGCGCAGCAGCGCGGTGCCGGGTCCCTCCGAGCGTGGACAGTTGTCCAGAGGTGCAGGGGTGTCGCCTCACCACCGCCCCGCACACGCGCGTCGCTCGAACCCGGCGGCGCCGCCGCCGCAGGTGGGGGTCAACGACCTGTTGAGCGCGGGGCAAACGGCCCAGGAAATATGGGACGGCGGGCTGAGGGAGATGTATGACGAGGCGCTGGCGCGCGGCGCGCACGTGCTGGGCATGCTCCCGCTGCCAAACGGCCTCGTCAGCAGGTGTGTGATTGTGTGAATTGCGGTGGGGCAGCGACTGGACGGACGGGGCTGGGCCGGCAGCATGCGAGGGACGGTTGCGCCGGCGTCTTGGGATCATGTGCGGCCCCCTGCATCTTGATTGGCCACCCTGGCTGGGATCTCGCGAGCAGCCGTGGTGGCGGCCGGTTGCGCGCCCGCCGGCCGAAGCCCCCCGCCCCTGCGGCACTGACTGCAACGGTTGCCGCCTGGGCGCCGCTGCGCGGCGCAGCTCGCGCCCTGTGTCGAGCTTGCTTTCATGTCCCTCCGTTTTTCTCAACTCCTGTCACCCACACCGCAACGCAAAACCCATGCACACACAAACGTGCTGGCACCTGGAAAATGCACACACACACACGCGAGCCTGGAACACACACACGCGAGCCTGGAACACACACACGCGCTCCCATCCGCGTCATCACGCGCAGCTCTGATTCCAAGGAGCAGCAGCGGAAGCTGCTGGGGCACCTCATCTACGCCTACTCAAAGAGACACCCGCGGATCCGCTGCCTTTTCTATGGGATTGACTGGGGCAACGCTGAGAAGGCGAGGTGGCTCGACAAGGACAGGTGGGTGGCTCTGCCTGCTGACCGGTTGGGTTCTGGGAGGGGGCTGGCTTCTGACGCGGGGGCACGAAGGCCGACTCGATGTGTGTGCGGCGAGCGAGGTCGGCGTATGCAGGGACGCTTGTGGTGGTGTCACTACACCTTGGTGCTGAGGGCTGCACCGAAGGCTGCTTGTCTCCACTGGGACGAGCTGCTGGCCGACGTCGCGGCTCTTCATGGTGAACTTCCCGCTGAGTTTCACGCTGAATCCCTCGCCCAGGCTGCACCTGAGCGTGGAGGGCTACAAGGAGCTGTCGCGGCAGGTGCTCGCAATCATCCGCGGCTCCATGGGGCGGGACCCCTGCAAAAAGTGCAGCAAGTACGTCAATATCGCGGCCGACGGTGAGGACGCGGGCGCGAGCGCCCGCTTCACGCGCTGCGTGCGTGCGAGCACGCAGGCAGGCACGCGGTCGTGCGCGCGTCCACGCCAGGATACACACGGACGGATGAGCAGCAGACGGGCTTTTTAATCGCAGTGCTTCTCGTATGCAGCGTGCTGCACCGCCCCTGCACGATTCCGCTTGTGGCAGCTGAGCAGCCACCCCACCGATCCCTCAACAGCCTCGCCCCGGCCGCGCCCGCACGCCACCCGCAACCAGGCGTCGCCGCGCCCGCGCCGGTGCCGGCCGCCAAGCCGCCGGTCGCGGCTGCCAAGCTGCCAGCGAAGCCTCCGGCCGCAGACCGGCTGCCGGCGAATGTGACGCAGGCTGCAAAGCCGGCTCCGCCGGCGGGCGCCAAGCCGCCGCCGGCCAACGCCACGCGTGCCGCGGCGGGGCCCGCGCTGCAAGCGCCCGCGGCCAACGTCTCGGCCTCCCCGAAGCCGTCGCCAAAGCTGTCCACAGGTGTGGGGGCGGGAGTATTGCGACGTGGGGCATGCCACTGCTGCTGAGCCAACCGATTCCGGTCTGTCAGTTGGGGGAAGCCTGGCTGCCTGCATTATTCTGTCTGTGACCTTTCAGCTGCCGCCTGACGCTCTATGGCGCAACCTCCGCGCGTGCTCCGATTGACTGTACCGCTCGTGTCAAAAAGCCGCCCGCTCGCGCCCTGCAGCCCCTCTGCTGCCAGCCGCCCCGCCCGCCAAGGCGCCGCAGGCGGCCCCGGCCGCCGCCGCGTTGACTCTGGCGCAGCCGCCGCGCGGGCCGGCGGCGTCCCCCAGCCCTACTCTACCAGCCGGCCTGATCCCGTCGATCGTCCCTGCGGTTCCCGCCCAGCCCGCACGGCCCGCTGCGGTGGCGTCCCTGAAGCCGCCTCCCGCCGCCGCCCCCTCGGCTCCGCCGGCCACGGCCGCTGTGCCGCGGCCGGCCGCGGCGTCGCCAGCACCGACCGTGCCGCCCCGCAGGCGCCGCCGCGCGTCGCCTTCGCCGGCGCCGGCCGCAGCCCCCGCCGCCGCCGCCGCGC
>NW_014013153.1:24303-26349 GCF_000611645.1 Monoraphidium neglectum | reverse complement strand
GGGTGCACGGTGTGCGACAAACACAAGTGCATGCGTGTGAAAGTGTGTGTGTGCATATGTGTGTGTGCACGCATGTGTGTATTTGTGGGCGCGTGGGGGGAGGAGAATCGTGGGCGATGAGCAGCAAGGGCCGCATACAAGCTGGCGGCGTGGCAACGCGCAGCGCGCGTTGGGCGACGCGGTTGCGAGCATCCCAAACCCACTCAGAGCATGCATGTCGCACCCGCCGGCCAGACCTTGGCCCCTCCATACAGACCCCGTGGGCGCACGCCAGCCCGGCCAGGCACGCCGGGGCGGAGGAGGCAGACAGCCGCGACAGCGTGCGCCGCCCCCAACGCCTGGCCTCCACTGCCGGCCGTTGCCCCCGCACACCTGCACTGCGGGGAGGTACCCCACGCCCGCCAGCAGGTCCAGGGAGCCGGTGCCGTTCTCAGCCTTGGGCAGCGCCAGGCCCTCCTGGCGCGTCGACGTTGAGTTGCTGCGGGGAGAGTGTTGGTGGTGGGGCAGGGGGGGGTTGGGGCAGGATTACGGGTGTGAGTCGCGACGTAGAGTGGCCCTGCTGTGTCCATCTGGGCGACAGGATTTGATCGATAAACGATGCGCTTGCTCCCTGCTGGAAGCGCGAGCCGCGAGCCCCCAACAACCCCTGTTGACACCGAGCTGCAGATGCACTGACACAGGCGGCCCCATGCTGCCCCACCACCAACACCGCCCACCCCGGCATCCTCGCCGCCCGCACAAGGCGGGTCACGCCTTCATTCATCAACACCCACCTGGTCGCGTTCGGCCGCACAGCAAACGAGGTGGCCACGTACACGTCCCCCTGCCGCCCCAGCACAGGCACCTCCAGCTCCAGCGCGTCCGACGCCGCGTCGCCGCCGGCGCCGGTCGTTGCGGTGAAGCGCAGCGTGCCATTGCCGACCTTTCGGGGCGCGCAGGTCGATGGGGGGAAGGGGAGAGGGGGAGATCGGGCGGCTAGGGCTTAGTATCTAGGGTTGGGCTAGGATTAGTCTGAGGTGCTTGGCTGGCAGGAGATCACCTGCGGTGGGGCGTGGCGCGGCGCGGGGAGCCCTGGCTGGCAGGTGGGTATTGGATGATCCGTGGGACCATCATGATATGTGGTCGATAGCAATGAATGGATGCACGACAGACTCAAGAACGCTTGCTCAATCCCCCCACCTGTCGCGTCGTGAATTTGAATCGCAGCTCCTCCTGGCCCCCGGCCGCCACCGTCACGCTCGTGCTGTCCGACGCGGCGCCCGACTGCAGCACCACCGGCCGGCCCGCGCCCGCCTTGCCGCCTATAGATGCGACGACAGTAACCTTAGTGGCCCCAGACGCCCCCGGTGACGTCACTATGACGCCGCCCTCGAAGGTATCACCAGTGCGCACAATCCGAGGTACGGACGGCAGCAGCGAAACGCCGCGCCGCACGACGACGCGAGACTCGCCGGCACCGTAGAGCGTCGGGGCCTCCCCATCAGGCGGGGACGCGGCGTAGGCGCGCACGACAAACGTGCCGAGGTTTGGGGGCGCCGCAAACGCGACAGTCGCGTCCCCGCCGGCGCCGGTCGTCGCGACAGCAAACAGCGGCGTGACTTTGAAGTCGCTCATCAGCCGCACCTCCGCGCCCCCCGCCTGCTGCGCCGCCTCCGCGCCCCCCCGCACGGCCGACTTGGACGCGACGGCGGCGTTGTCCGCCATCGCCTCGCCGGCCGCAGCGGCGGGCGCGGGCGCCGCGAACGACGCGGCGCCGCGCGCCATCATCATTGGCATCGCCACGGGGCCGCCGAAGCCCCCGTAGATCCCGACCGGCCCGTTGATCCCCGGGAACACGGTGATCTGGGAAGTGAAGCTGGCGAGGTAGTCTGTGTCGGGCACGTCGACGGGCGAGGGGGAGGGGAGGAACGACGATGACGAGGCCCAGTCGCCCCAGGGGCGCCAGAGGGGGATGTAGCCGGAGCTTGGCTGGATCCGGGTGTAGATCGGAAGGAAGGGGTCCAGCTTCAGGCGCCGCTGCTCGGGGGTGGCAGGGAGGGAGGGGGG
>NW_014013153.1:0-24094 GCF_000611645.1 Monoraphidium neglectum | reverse complement strand
GAGGGAGGGGGGGTTTGGGAGGGGGAGACGCGTGCTCTTGTGTAAGCGTATATTGAGCGCTGGCTTTCCTTTGCGTTTGGTGTGTGGATGGGGACATCAGTCAAGAGGGCATGTGGGCGGGGTGCCAGAAATCGGGCTGCCTGCGGCCAGCAACAGGAGCGCTAGCAATGACGGCAAAGCGCTGGCTGCACGCCTTTGCATCGACCACAAGGGTGGGCTGTGCGGGTACTTGCAAATGTGTGTGTTGGTGTGTGGCCGCGTGTGTCTCTTCTTTCACCCGGGCATGCCACCTACTGTACCTGCAGCGTGCTGAACGTGGCGTTGAGTGCGGCGCGGGTGGCGCGGAAACGGTCCAGCGTCGTGGCCTCAATGCTGGCGGACAGGTCGGGCTGCAGCTGGGAGGACACGTTCTGGAGGGGGCGCGGGGTGGGGAGGAAGCGGGGGCGAGAGTCACGAAGCGGTTGCATGGAGGACCCGTGACGCAGGGTCGACAGAGGGGGGTTTGCCAGATCCGCGAGGCGGGCTTGGTTGGAGGGCCCAGGATTTGCTTTCGCGTGTCGCTGGGACGAGCAGCGACAGTGGAGACGGCGGACTGCCGCCTTGACGAGCGGCCGCGCCGCCGGCGAGCGCGCGACCGAAGTGGCTCATGCGAGGCGCCGGCGCGGCGCCAGGGTTGTTTGCTGGGCCTCTGCTTGTGGCTCGCCCCGCCCCGCCCCACCTGCAGCTCGTAGGGTTTGAGGTCCAGGATGGCCTTGTCCACGATCACCAGGGTCACCTGGGGCCAGAAGGGGGGATATGAGCAGCAGCAGCTGGATGCTTGTTGTACCGTATTCAAGCTCAAAAGGGCGGGGCGGCACGGCAAGGGGGCGGGAGTCAAATGCTGGCTGAGGTTTGTGGGGGGTTCAAGGAGGTCGAGGAGCTGTCAACGCGGTGGATCGGAGGGAGGGGCCTTGGGCGTGGGTGCGTAGCTGGCGGGCGGGCGAGTTGGCGGCGGACCTGCGCTCCGGCCACGGGCCTGCCGTCCTTGTCTGTGACTTTGACCGCGATGTTGGCGGTCCTGTTGGGCGCGACCACTGCCACGCCGGCGGAGTTTTTGGCGCCAGAGTCGACGGAGACGGCGCAAGACAGGGAGGTGCCCTGTCGAGCAGGGGTTGGCGCAAGAGGGCCGGCGCGTGAATTCCAGGGAGACGCCGTACGGGTGGTTTTGGCGTGTGCACGGGCGGCAAGACAGGGGGACAGGGCCTGTGCTGTGTGTGCAGATGCAGGACAGGTGAAACAAACCCTGCAGCAAGGACGCATTGGAGAGTAGCGCTATCTGTCCATAAAGAGCCAGCCACTGGCATGAGGGAGGGCACGAATTCGCGCGTTCCCTGGGATCCCTCGCGCCCATGATGAGCAAAGAGCGAATCAGCAAGGCCACCGCACCTGCGGCACGTCAATATCCACAGACCCATCTGGCGTGTGCGGCGCCAGGGGGTCAAACAGCCGCGACACCGGCACGGCGGGCAGCGGCGCGAGCGCCTTGCCCGCCGCGGGGCGTGCGACTGAGAGCAGGACGCGCGCGGTGCAGCCGCCGAGGCACTCGGTACCGATGGGGCCTATGGTCAGGTTCGAGATGCCGGGGCCGACCTGTTGGGGCAAGGCAAGGTGCAGACGATTTGCACAATTGGTTGCAAGTTGGAGTGTCGATTTCTGGGAGACACACACCCATAGCACGCACGCACGCACGCGCGCGCGCACACACTCACATGCACACACACACGCATGCAAATGCACGCACACGCATGCACGCATGCACACCTACCCACACGAAAGCCCTCACCCCAGGCACACGGCACCAGAGAAGCCGCGGCGATTACCCCTGGCGCACACACGAAAGCTCCCAGGTGCGATCCCGACGCCCAGCCAGGTTTGGCACTCAAAAGTACTCGTCCCCCTCCCCACCTTCAAAAACACCTTCTGCTTGCGCTGCAGGCGGTTGCCCCACACCACCAGCGCGGAGGCGGGGCCCCAGTAGGGGTTCTGCACGACCAACGCCACAGACTGTTTGGCGCTGTACTGCGGCTTGTCCGCCAGGACCTGACGGGTTTGATGGGACAGAAGGTGGGTGGGTGGGTGGGGTGGTAAGAATGGCGTCACAGGCCTTGGAAAGAGGCCAACGACTGTTTGTAGTATTTATCAATGCAAGGGGTGGTGGGGATCTTGCAGGGGAAGAACCCCCTTGGACTAGTAGGTGAGGCACGGTCTTAGCAAGGCTCAAAAAACGTGCCGCAGGGCCGGCGCTCGCTGACCCTGCTGGCGAGCCACCCCTGTCCCCGTGCCACGAAGCGCAGTGCAGTGCAGCGCAGCACGGCGTGGCCCCCCCCCCTCGCCTTGATCTTGGGCTGCTCGTTCCAAGGGAAGCCCGCCCACTCTGTGGCGTTGCGCCCCAGGGTCACGTTGGTGCACGAGGCGTTGACGCATGCCCTGCGGAGGCGGCCGGGGGCGTGTTGGGGGCTCAGAGTCGCATTGTGCATGCGGCCGCGCGTTGGCCTGCGCGTACGGCAGGCACCCCTGCCTGCTAACAGCGGGCTGCAGGCGCACGGGGGAGGCCGCCGGTCCATTATATTGAGGGCGGTGGCTGACGGCGCCTCAAGCAACGCACTTGACAGCGAACGCGCCGACGCAGGGCAGCGCCAGCTGGCAGGCCCTGGCGGCTGCGACCGTGTCCCCAGACTTGATGCTGCAGGCCTTCTTGGCCAGGGCCGAGAGCTGCGCCGCAGTGCAGCCGGTCGCGCCGGCACTGCGCAGGGCGAGGCAAAGTGGGTGTGTTGGACAATGCGGTGTTGAGTTTGGAGATGTTGCATGCGGTGCAGCCAGCACCACCCAGGGTTGGGCGGGCAGGGAGGTGGGGCAATTGCATCTGGGTTGGTGGCAGCCACACAAAGGGCACTGCTGCAGGCAGCCGCCGTGGGCTGGCTGCAATTTCATGTCAGTCGTGCGGCCCATGTCGCCTGCAAGACATCATGGTGATGCCCCTCATGCGCGCTGCGCAAAACACACACAGACACACGCTTTCAATGCGCGCGACACATGCGCATGATTACTTGTATGTTCTGCTGGAAACACACGCGCGCACAAACACACACACACACACACACACCTGGTGTTAGCAGGCACCACGCTGATGGCCACCAGCGTGCCGTCCAGGGGCGCGTCATCCTCGTTGGAGTACGCGGCCGCGGTGACGCCAAAGGGCACGCCGGGCAGGTCGGTCTCCAGGGTGCGGCTCAGCTCGACGCGCACGGGGCCGTCGGCAATCCTTTGGGGAGGGGCGTCAGTTTTGGGAGGGGCCAGTGAAGGTTTGGGTTTAGGGTTTAGGGGTTATCTCGAGGCCCAGAAAGGAGGAGGGCGGAGAGTTGGATATGGTGCCACGCGCTGAGCTGGCGCAGTGCGGCATGTTTGCGAGCGAGATGGAGAGCCCGCGGGACGGCGCCCTTGCACCCCCTTGCGCATCAACACAAGCCCGCAGCAGGGGCCGAGCCGGCGAGCGTGCGCCCCCAGGCGTCTGCCCTCACTTGACGGTCCTGGACGCGAAAATGGGCTCCCGCGTGGGCCCGATCCAGGTGGCCCTGAGCTCGAGGGCGTCGCCCGCGCGCGTGGCGTTGGCGGCGCCAAGCTCCCCGAGGTCGATGGCGGCGCTGGCCCTGCCCTCAGAGTCCGTGGTGACCTGGGGGGGGGGGGGCAGCGGGGCGTAGTACGGATAAGTGCGTGTTTGTGGGTGAAAATGCGCATGCCGTTGATTGTATGTTTGTGTGTATGTGTGTGTGTATGTGTGTGTGTGTGTGTGGGTGTGTGTGTGTGTGGGGGGGGGGGTGAGGAAATAAGCGTTGGCAAAGCCTAGATGGGTGCCAACTGGTAGTTACTATGTGAGGTCTTGAGCAACATATTGATCTGAAACATGCGGGCACATGATGTTGGGAAGATGCACAGCGTTGCACGGCGGGAGAACGCTGAGGTTTGCGCAGCACAGACCCTCTGCATGATCTGGTGGCGGGTGCAGCTGGCACATGCCCCTAGCGGCCCCTCTCTCACACGCCCACCTCGATTTCGCCCTTGGCCTTGGGCAGCGTCCACGCCAGAGAGATGGACGCGTTGGCTACCTGGGCAGCGAAACATTCAGAGTTCAGACAACAGAGTGAGCGAGGGGCGGGCCCCACCGCCCCCGAGCACTAGCTAAGCAGTGCACTGCCCGCGTGACAGCAAGTCCTGGGCCTCGGCCCATGATGTGCGCCGCACCCACGCTGCTCCGGCCCCCTTGTCTGGTGACCTTGGCCCCAGTTTCACCCTCTCATCATGCTACGCGTGCTGCGACCACTTTGCAGGCCCACCCACCAGATAGGCAGACGGACAGACAGACAGACAGACAGACAGACAGACAGACAGACAGACAGACAGACAGACAGACAGACAGACAGACAGACAGACAGACAGACAGACAGACAGACAGACACACACACGCACACACTCCGCCCCACCTGCGTGCCGATGTAGCTCCTGGCGGTCAACTGAACGTTGACCCGGGCCCGGGGCGTCACCCACTTTGGCGCCGTCACGTTCAGCTCCGCCGTCGGCGGCCGCGGGTCGCCCACAGTAAACCCCGTGCTGCCCACGTTGGACAGCCCATCAGTATCGGATGCAGCGCCGCCGGTGGGGGGCACGAGGATCTTCGAAAGCGTCGCCGGCGCGGGGCCTGACCCGCGCGCGGCCGGCGGCGCCTTGGCGGGCGGCGCGGCGCCGGCCTTGGGCTTGGCCGGCGCGGGGATCGCGGCGGCGCCCTTGGGCGGTTGATTGGGCGCAAACGCGGCCTCCTTTGCGTCCGCGCTTGAGCTCGCGGCAGGCGGCAGCAGCGACCACTGGAGCAGGCCGCGCGCGGCCGGGGACGCGGCGCGGCGCGGCGGCGTGCGCTGCTTCGGCGTGCCGGGGGCGAGGATCGCCAGTGAGAACTCCCCGGGACGCGCATTCGAGGGGACAGGGATCTGGGCATGGAAAGACATGTGTGTGTGTGTGCGTGTTTGTAGGGTGGAGAATAGGAGGCTCAGAGTAAGCATTTGCTATGCGCGACAACAAGAAACAGAAAGAAATGCACAAACGTGGTTCGGCTCATCCAGGTGAGATTTCAACCGCTCGATCTCCTTGCAGTTTGTCAATGCAGCCGGCGGCCTGGCGTCACAACATGCTCAAAGACGGGACACGTGAACGTCCTCTTGTGTACCAAGCGCATTTACAATATTCCTGCGCCCCTGCAGCGTCGCTGGGCGGGTGGTTTCTTCTGACGCATGCGTTCCCCCACTCACCCGGATGTGGGCAGTGCCAAAGCTGTCGTCCACCTTTGCGGTCAGCAGCAGCGGCTGCTGCGAGGCCGGGTCAAAGCCGGGGCTGACCTGCGTGGCGCAAAACAGGACGCCATGGTGGCGCGGCGTCAGCGCTGTGCTTTCATGCGCGCACATGCGCCTATTTCATTGTGAAAGGAGAAGGGCAAGACAGGCGGGCGTTGTTGCCACCCGCACTCAGGGGAAATGAAGCTAGGGAAGCAGGCAGAGCCGCAACCATGCGCGCCCACCTGGAACACTATGGAGCCGAGGCCGGTCGGGGGCAGCATCTGGGCGCCACGCACGCGCTGGATGAAGGCTGCACGTAGGGAGGGGGGGGGGTGTATGCGGCGGTGCGGTCAACGCGCCGCGCGGGTGGCATTGCTTCGAGAAAGTGGCTGAAGGGGCGCACAGGGGGGGCTGGCTGCAGCACACTGCACTAAGCAGATGTCCAGCCCCCCTCTACGTACGCACGCACGGATGCAGACAAGCACACGCGCTTGCATGCGCACGCATGCATCGACCCTAAGCTTGCACAACCTGCTGCACATGCAGCATCCGCACAGAGGTACCACCACCCCCCTTTGCACCCCACCCGTGACGTGCAGGTCGTCCCCCGGCTTGACCAGGGGCCTGTCCAGCACCGCGACAGCAGAGTATGTGTTGTCCTGCGAGGCGTCGCGGAATGACGAGCCCGAGCTCACCTGCGATGCAGCAGCAGGGGAAGAGGCGGGAAACGGGTGGGGTTGGATAGCGTGGTAACGACGCGGTTTTACCAGGTTTTCAGACTTGGCGGTCTGGAGCAAAGCTCAGGAGGTGGGCGCACGAGCATGGGGGTAATACGAGTTGTGTGGTGCGCGGGGGGAGGGGAGGGGTGGCGCAGGGTGCCAACGCACAGCGCGGGGGGAGAGGGGACACTCAGGGACCGACGGCCGCCGCTCACCCGCGGCACCAGCAGTGGCCCTTGGCCGGGGGCGGTGACGAAGGCCGACACCTCGCGCTCCCGCAGGCTGCCGGCGCCGGCGCCGTTGCGGGCGAGGGAGATCGAGGCGCCGTCGATGACGCAGGTGCCGTCGGCGCCGGTGGTGCAGCTGGGGCCCGCGACAGCCGGGCCCTGAAGTTCGTCGTGGAAGGTCAAGCGAGGGGGCCAAGCGAGGTCAGGGTTTTGCAACGCGTTCCCAGGTGATGGATGCATGACGACAGCGCAGGCGGATGCGCAAGACACCGTCAAGGCAGATGGCGGTCCACTCACGCAGGGAGGGGCGCTTGTGCTCGCGCCCAGGGCAGGCAAGGTCGAAAAGCGAGCGAGTCCGCACAGATAGACAAAGCGAGCGGCGCGCCAACGTGCCAGCGGCCCTCACCGTCTGCAGGGGCGTGAAGTACAGCGACACCTTGGCGCCCCTGACCGGCGCCCCCGCGCCCTGGGAGTCCGTCACCCACGCGGTGACGTCCCCGTCGGCGCCGATGAACGCCGCCTGCAGGTTGCTCTGCAGCACGAGCGCCTCGCCGGTGACGACGAGGCTCTTTGTGGGGTAGCTCCGCTGCACGCAGCACGCGGCCGCGAGGGACAGGCCGGGGCCGGTCGGCAGCTGCAGGTCTTGGAAGGCCGGGGCCGCGTCAGAGGAGCGCGTGATGGAGGAGCCTGCAGGGTGGTGGATTTTGGGAGGGGGTTGGGGGGCTGGCGCAGGGGGTGGGGATGGGGCGGGCGAGGGCATCAGTGTGGCCAGCGGTGGGGCAAGCAGGGGTGGGGAGCCTGCATGGAATCTTGCTGTTGCCTGCCGATTGCCCCTCACCACCCACTCCCGTTGCAGTACGATCGCTGTACATGAAAGCCGGTGCTGCCGCCGCCGCCGCCGCAGCAGCAGCAGTAGCGGCAGCGGCAGCGGCAGCAGCAAAAGCAGCAGGGCAGCAGCAGTCGCAGCAGCAGCGGCGGCTGAACCAGCAAATACGCACCCGAGGTGCCAAGGCTGTCTGGCGGCAAGCCGTAGTAGCTGTTGATCCCGGCAATCAGGCGCGGCACGTCGTCCGCCCCCAACCTCCACTGCTGCGCCGTGCGCGCCTCCCCGGGCTTGCCGCGCGACACCCACGGCCAGGTCAGCGTGGCGGCGCCCGCGGTCGCCTCGAAGATCACAAACTTGTCCGAGACCTGAGGGGTGGGTGGGGGTGTGGAAATGGAGTCACCTCAAACATCACAAGTTTGTCGGATGGCTTGTGTGCGTGAATGCGCGCGCGCGCGCGTGTGTGTGTGTGTGTGTGTGTTGGAGACACCAGGTTGTGGGGTTGGTGGGTGCTAGTTGACCCAGAGAACGCGGTCAGCAATGGAGGGGCAATCGCGGGCCATCACCCAGCCCAATGGTCTGGGCCCAGACATGCTGAGACGCGTGGGCAGCGCCATACGCTGCTGCGCCCTGGGAACAGGGGACCCTCCCTCGCAAACTTTAGTACGTGGAGCGAGCAGCACGCACCCACCTCAGGCCCCTGGAAGGCTGGGTCGAGCGACCTGCTCCAGAACACGGTGCTCAGGGGCTGCGGCGACAGCGGCGCAAGGGGGGGTGGCATGGGAGGCAGGAAACAACTCCCTTTCGCCAAGGACGGAGCTGAGTGCTTAGGAGGGCGCGTTTGCTTCCCCACATCTCAACGTGCGATCTCAACACGCCAGGATTGCGCGTGTGGGCGTGCGAGCGAGGAGCCCCATGGTGCCGCTCCCCTCCCGTCAAAGTGACAGCGCTCCAAGGGGGAGACCGCCCCCGCGCAGCCCTCCTGCCCACGCACCTGCAGGGCCAGCCCAAACGCGTCCTTCACCCTGTCGCTGCCCTTCACCTCCACCCTGTACCGCTGCCGCGGCTCCAGCCCCGGCACGCCCATCCTCAGCCGCCCCTTGGCCAGCCGCGTAAGGTTGAAGCCCAGGGGCGCGCACGGCGAGTTGGCGTTGCGCGGGTTGGAGAGCTTGCAGATGGAGAGCAGGGGCTGCAGGTCGGCCGGGGTGACGCCCGCGGCCAGGCCGTGGGGCAGCCACATGTCCAGGCGACGGAAGCTGCGCGGGCGCAAATGTGCGTATTTGTTGGGCGAGGGGGGCCGTCTGAGAACGTTGTGACGGGTGGCCGCAGGCAGCAGGGGCGCACAGCTCGGGGCCGCGAGATGCGGGCTCGGCAAAACGCAAGGGCTGCCGCAGCAGCACGCCGCGAGCCCCCAGCGAATCCTGCCGCGCGTGCGCACCTGACGCCGTCGTAGATCGCGTCGTCGGGGCCCCCCTCAAACGGCCGCCAGTCCTGCCTCAGCGGGATCCTGAACCGCCGCAGCCCAAACACGTCAACGTCGTGGTCCGACTGCGCAGGCCCGGCCAGCGCGCTGTACCGCGCGCCCTTTGGCAGCCGCAGCTTGGCGCCGGCGCCGGGCGGCAGCGCGGGGGTCAGCTGGACGACGGCGCAGGAGGCGCTCTTGCGGAGGAGGTCGGCGGGGGACGTGCGGCCGGCGGCGGCCGCGGGGACTGGCGGAGCGACGGGGATGGGTGTCGTGGTGTGTGTGCGTGCAGACGCGTGAGATGGGCATAGCGTGAGTGTGCTGTGCCTGTGCTGACAAGCGTAAAACTCCTTACATCGAGGGGCGAGCAAGCAAGGCCATACGCACGATCAGCTGGCGAGCTCCTTTGCGCCCCCCCCCCCCCGTGCCTGCCCAGCTGCGCGCTCACAGAACAGCGGCCGCGGCGTGAAGACCGGCTCGTCGCAGGGCAGCACGGTGGCCTTGGAGTTGAGGGCGGCGCCCGCGCCCTTGCCGGGCAGCACCTGCAGCGCCGCCGCCAGGCGCGAGAGCTCCACGGGGTACGTGAAGGACAGCGTGATGTTGGCTGGGGGGGTTGTGAGGGTGAGAGTGTGAGCAGTGGTGGGTGGGGTGAGGGGGGAAGACAGGTGAGATGGTGCGGGGTGGGTGAGGGCCGCAGGTGCCGCTGCGACAACGGGCAGCGGTGGCCAGCCGTCAAAGCAGTACAAGAGAGAACAGTGGCTGCACGCGAAGGGCACAGGCATGCCCAATGCTGCTGCTCGGGCACGAAGGCAAAGGACATGCGCCACGTAATTGTTCGACAAGAATGGGGGACGTCACAACACATTGGGGAGCGGGCACCACGACCCGTCTCGCCCGCCCTGCAACACCGCTCATGCCAGCCACGCGACCACCGGCTACCCTGCCCACCCATCAACCCCTCACCTCCCGGCGGCACCTCCGGCAGGCTGTCGTCGGGCAGGCCCACGTTGTAGCTCCACAGGCCGCTGGTGGCATTGTCGGCCGCCTGGGAGCTGACGCCGCTCAGGGTCACGGCGATCTCCGCTGTCGCCAGCTTGACGCTCGCCACGTTGCCAGCCAGGTCCAGCGCCACCCCTGCATCGCGTCAAACGGTTGTAACGACACATGCTATCGTTAGACATGTGCGCGGGTCGAGCGTACGCGGGCTGAGTGGTGGGGTGTGAACGGGCGGGCCGGGCGCGAGCAACCAGCAGCTAGCGCGAACGGGCGAGCCCAGCGTGAAGTGCCCATGCGGCGCCCCTCTTGACCTTCTCTCTGAGCAACCCCATCCCTTCTCCTCTGCTCAGCCTCGACCCCTTCCCTTCCTCTTCAACCTTCTCTGCCCCGCACCTACACCCCTCAACACCCGCCCTGCTACCCACAAACCCCACCAAGCCCTGTCCCGCACCCCCCAACCCGGCAGCCCCCCGCACCGTCAAAGGACTTGAGGCCCTTGTTCCAGTCAAAGGTGCAGGCCAGGTCAGTGGGCCAGTCCACGCTGGGGTCGAAGCGCGCGATGTTGGTCGTCACCCAGCGCAGGCGGCCGGGGGTGTTGCACGACAGCGTGAACGGGGTCTGGGCGGGGGCGAGTGCGGGGGGGAGCGGTGGGAAGGTGCCGAGTGAGTGAGCTGCTGGGCCACCGCACTCTGGGCGCACAGCATTTTCGATGTTCCCTGAAGCGGCTGTCAAGCTTGTCCCCATGCGAAGCACGGCACGGGCTGCAGCCGCACGCCGGCCGCGCACAGCAGTGCACGTGCAATGCAAGTCGCCATGTGTGGCTGGGGGCAGTCAGCCGCGCGCACCAGCTCCTTGGGGAGTTCCTTCTGGCCCCAGTCGGCGCCTAGCGCAATCACGGGGCGGCTGAAGACCGCCTGCATTGGTGGGGGCAGGGCGAGTCGGCGTCGAGCGATTGCCGATGGGTGGGTGGGGTGAGGGTATTTTGAAGTGCATGTTGTGAATGTTCACAGTGGACATCCGCATGGGGCTTTGGGGGACCCATGCCAACGCGCAGGTAATTCAGGCATGCACGCATGCTATTGGTGTGCACGACCATGTGCATGGCAAGCTGCTATGGGGTTGGCAAGACGCCCGCCCCATCTGCTGCGCTTGGCCGCCATTGGGTTCAACCGCAGCGCTGCTCCGCAGCCACCACCCACTGGCCCCCTGCCGCCCTGTTCAGTATCCGCCCACCGTGATGGCCTGGCGCTGCACCAGCGTCACGATTGCACTGGCGCTATCGGTAAGCAGCTCGCTGGGCGTGGTCACAAGCGGCCTGAGGGGCAGTTCTTCCTGCAAAAATGCCTGCGCGTCCGCGCGCCGCACCACCGCGGCAGCACACAGCATTGCCAGCAGCAGGCCGCGCCTCGCCATAATTGCGCAAGGGCGTCTGCAAGAGGCACGGCGGTTGGTCGGGGGAAAGGGCATGGTGCGCGTGGTGGGAACAGGTGGCAGCTGCAGCGGGTGTGTAGGAGCTGGGGTGCGGCTGAGCCGCAAGGGTGGGTTGGCGCCCCCAGCACCCCTGTCCACCGGAGTCGGTGACTTTCAGTGTATATAGTTTTCCGTCGACACCTTTCCGACCCGGGATGAGTACATAGTGCGGTGTGTCACTCGTTCATCACGGTCGCGGTCTTCACCTGTGATTCCGGACTGAATCCGACATTCAACACGCCTCAATCTGCATCGAGCTGGGCCTCGTATACAGCTCGCGCCTTGTCAACGGCCGAATGTTGATCAGATCTAGACGCGTGTGTACAAAGTGCGTCTCAATTTGGAAGTAACCAACAAAAAATACTGGTATTGTAGCGGACTGCTGATGCGAGTCCTGGGCTCCACAGCCTGCGGGCCGCAGCGGCACTTCCGATGCGAAGGCAGCTGCCCCACAGCGCCGCCACCGAGCTACATTGGGTGCCTGCAGCTCCTGAAGCACACCTGCCGGCTAGCTGGTATGAAATAAGCAGGTCTTCGAAAATAATACCAGGTCCTGCACACGTATGCAGCGTTTGGTTTTCTCTGTGTTTCGGTCATTGGTTGCGCATCATTGTGGTTCCCCATGATAACCTTTACTACGGTCACGGGTTCGGCCCTGCAACGCGGTTCTTCACTGGTCTTCAACCTGTTCAGGGAAAGCTCGCCCACCTTCGGGTGTTCTTGGAACAACTCAGCAAGGTGCAGCCAGCACCTGGCGAGGTTAACAACACCTGGAGCAACAGTGTGTTGGGTGCAACTCAAGACAATCACAACAGGAGCTTGATGGCGCCAGAAAATCTTCAGGAAATGCCAGCGCGAGCGGAGTACAGTAATCAGGTGCCAACCACTAATAAACAATGTTGGAGCACTGTGTGGCTCCGTCATGTGAGGCGGCCCTCCTACACAGCAAGTTTCATCATACATGGGCTGGCTGCAAAACCTTGAGACAAGCACGGCTGTGCCTGGGCTCTCGACAGACACCCAGAGAGGCAGACTTGTCACAGTGGCTGCTGGCGTTGGGTAGGACCGCCGTGACTCTGCGGATGGCCTGATGGGGCTGCCCTGCAAGCAGCTCAGCCCAATAAGCGGCCTTGTACATGGGATGTACGTGTTGCTCAACATAACATGTGCTCTCCACTGACAAACACCAGGCGTTGAGTACTGAATGCTTACACACTTTGGGTGCTTGCCTCAACTGCAAGTTTTTCAAGAGCCCACGGCATGGGCGTCGTTCAATGCCCTGGAGATTGTGTGGTGGTTGCATGCGGCGCGGCGGCAGACACCAGCAGGGCGCTATGTCTACATCGGCCAGGTTGTGGTGACGCACAAGGTACAAAGTTCAGCAGTGGGGTCGGCGGGGCATTGGCCCTCAACAGGCGAACTGAACGCCGAACCCAACAGGCGAACTGAACGCTATTCTTTTGACAGTATTCAAGCCTTCAATTGGTTGTTACATGCACGGTATTCTTCAATACAAAATCATCCGCCCACCTGTTCTGCTGAGTCAGCATGCAGTCACTGCGACCAAGCACCGAGGGGAGTCCATGGGACAGGGCCATTGACCAGCATTGACCCGAGCACCCATCGCAAAACGACAATCCCTACTTCAATGTCCCTCTTTACTCATCATACAGCGCTATCGAAACCAACGAATGCGGTTGAACGGAGGGCGCCTGTCTGGCTCAATTCACATGCATCCGATCCAGGTCGATTGAGTAAAGCCTAATTGCGTCCCTTGGCAAGGTTTCTTCACCGTGCAGTGCACCGTTTCTTGGATGACCCAAGTCCCGTCTTTTGATATGGAGGCACGGTCGGCCACAGAATTTTCAGTCTCGTATATGCTCAAGAAGCCTGCGACGACATACACTGGTCGCACCAGGCTGAGACTCAGCGTTGGGGGCTGCATTTGCAGGGTGAGTGATGGGTCTGCGTGGGCCGCGGGTGCTGCGAGCAGACGCAGCCATGGCAGCGACAGTGATGTCAAAATCTAGAAATAAGCGCGTGCCAACTGCCTGCACGCGCGAGCCGCATGCGCGCGACTCCACAAGGCGTGCTGCTCTGTGTCATGCCCGCTGGGCAACCGCCTGGCCGAGGCGCCCTGCGTTTGTTTTGTACAAGCAGAAGCTATTCGATACACAATTGATGTCATATCATATTCTGAAAGCGCGGCCTACGCCAACCAGCACAGTGTGTGCCGAGTCAAAACGCCGCCCCCCTCCCGCTGCGCCTTGTTCACCCCGTGCATCCCTCCAGTCCACCGCCGGTGACTTCTCCTACTCGGGCGGCCACTATCATGACGTGAGCCTCCCAGAAAACTTAATGTATGCGGACGTCATGTACCAGCTGTCAGAGAAGCTGCAGGCGGCTGTGATCCTCTGCTACCAGCCGCCGGGCATGGCGCTGGATCCAGAGACACTGGTGGCGGTCACGGGCGACGACGCACTCTGGGTGAGGCGCGCCACGCCTGCTGCTGGGCAGGGGAAGGAGCAAGCTGCATGTATATTCTTGGCTTGACCTACGGCGGCCAGCGAGCAAAGTGGAGCAACAGAGAGCCAAAGGGGGCGGCTGGACCGCTGGCGCCAGCGGCTCACGTGGTCCGCGGACGTCCGGTGTTCCTCTGCGTGTGCACTCATGCGCACCTGTTGCAGCACACCACCTTTCAACGGCACCACTTTACTGCTCTTTTGTCCCTCCAGGAGCTCAGGCGGCTTCACATGGCGCACATGTGCCGCACCGGCGCACCCGGCACGGGGTTTCGCGTCCGCTGCTTCGTGTTTGCTGCGAGCGAGGAGCCCCTGACACCAGAGGCGGCTCTGGGCGGCACATGAGGAGGCCGCGACGCCGTCAGGTGCAAGTGAGCAAGCAGGGGCGTTGTGTGCCGGCGCAGCGCCGGCGCTGGGAAGGGCGTGCGTGGCTTCGGGTTGAGGCGTGAGGGGCAGGGTGGGGGGATCACTCGGAGGGATCACTCGAGGGACAGATTTGCAGAAATTGTTGGGCTGCTGAAGAGAGCCCTGGAAGGGCTGGCGACTGCATTGCTATGGAAGGCAATGTTGTCCCAGACAGGGCGGCACCGAAACCGCTCTTTCAGCACCCCTGCCCGCCCCCACCCCTCCGCCTCCCACCGCAGCCCTCAGGGCACGGCGGTCTTCTTCGGCGGCGTCTGCAGCGGCGCGGACAGGTCAAACGTTGGCTCACTGCCGGAGCAGAGCGCGATTCTACACGGACAGATGGCTCCTGGCCGGACCGGAGCGGCAATTCTGGCAACACCAGCAGCGCCGCCAATGTGCTGCCTGTTGACGCTGAGGCGCACGGCGGTCAGCCGCGGCGGAGTCGCTGGGGCTTCGCCTCAGGGGCGCGCCTGGAGCAGGTGGCAGGCACCAGAAGAGGCGAGGTCGGGCGCCGCGGTTGAAGCAGGAAGCGATGGCGCTTTGCGATGTGTCCACACAAAAAGCGCGGCTGCTGTTGCGCACTGGCGGGCACATACAGGAACGGCGGCATCCAACCCAATTCTGGAGGTGTGCTGCAGCGGCGGGGGCGCCGCTGGCGCAGCGTGGCCTCTCACAGCTGACCGGCGGCCGGCGCTGGAGGCGGCGCAGCAGGGGGAGGAGGGGCGGCATGTGCGGTGCCAAGGCGCCGCTGGACAACCCGTGTAGGCAGCTGGGTGAGCTTTGGGCGGCGGCAGGCAAGAGGGGGTTGGCGAGGCGCCTGACAGGCAGCGAGCAGCACACCTGCCATGCGTCGAACTTCCGCAGCACTAGGCTGCCAGCCAGATGTTTGCACGGCAGGTGCCACGCAGAACGTGCGTCCCACCTCAACATGCCCTCCTCGGACCCCCATTTGTATTGCAGCAGCGGCCCACATGCTGCACGACCCCCTCCCCCCGGCCATGCGCCTTCATCCCCTTCACGGCTGCTCCGCTGCACCCGTTCTAAACCGCCCGCCCGCCCGGCTTCGCGGCTGCTGCCTTGTGGCAGTGTTTCCCAAGCTCTGGGGCAGCGACTGGCGCTGCCCAACAGGCCGTGAGAAATCAGAGGCAGAGTGCAGCGAGAGCACAGCCAGCCCCGCATCACGCGCGCCCCGCCCCAGCAGCTGCGACATTCAGGGCAGCCGCGGTGGTGGCGCCTCCTGCGGAGGCCTGCAAGCAGGCGCCGCCACGCCGGCGCGTGTGGGCGCAGCCATAAAGGGTCTGCCTGCGTGCCGCCGCCGGCGGGCGATGAAGCCGCAGAGGCCCACCTGGGGACCGGACGACGGCGCATGCAGGAGCGGCTGCGGCGCTGCGCAAGCGGCTGCGCTGCAGGCCGCCGCTCTGCCTGTCTCCACTGGATGCGGGACCAGCGTCTGCAACTGGCGTTCGGGCGGCGACGGAGCTGGGGGCGATGGCGACGAGCGGGCCCGTTGCGGCGCGAATCGGGATCAGAGCTCCAGCCTTGACATTTGTGGTGCGAGGCTGCGAAATCAGTGGCACACGCGGCGCGGTCTGCTACAGCCAAGGTGAGAGTGGAGGTGGTTGCCGCGGTCGGGGTGGCGCGCCAGGGCGGGCGGGCCAGGCGCAGGTGCCGTTTTTGGTCTCTGTGGCCTTTCACTGGCTCCAGGTGCGTAGGCGCGCCTGGGAGCGTGCTGGTGTTGGACGACGGAGATTCCCTTCGAGTTGAGGTCTGGGTTGACATGCGCATGCGATGAAGCCCATCGGCCCACCCACAGACCTAACCCAAGGTGTTGAGGTCAAAAATTAAATCCTCCTTTTTGCGGCCTCGACCTGACCCCACCCGCTCGCCCCCGTCATGCCTGCATATCGGCAGGTGCTTTCAGCCCGCCGCCACTGTCCTGGGGGAAGCCGCCACGCCAACCAGCACCAGAGGCACCAGAGGCCCTCCGCGTCGACGCCACCGTGACAAACGATGATGTCACACCCCTTCGGCCGTGAAGCTCCCGCCGCCTGCCGGAGCATTTTCAGCAGCCTCGCCACGCTGCACAGCGGCGCGCCTGTGCATGCCAGGCGGGCGCAAGCGCTTCTTGAGCGCGGCAGCTGCCCGGCCTCTGCGCCAATGCGCCTTTGCCTGAGAGATGTAGTGGACCATGGAGCTCTACCTTGAGGGCCTCATGTTGGACAAATGTGTGACCGCATCGCTGCAGCGGCATCTGCGGGTACGCAAGCTGCATGCATGCCTGGGTGCCACGGGGGCTGTGGCGTGAAAAGATGGAACTCGCTTTGAGCGTGCACGGCGCGGCAAGGCATAGCCGCTCCTGGCTGGGCAGCACCTTGGTCCCCCGTCCCCACAACGCGCTGGCTTATTCCAGGCCCAAGGCATTTCCCATGCACAAACACTGCCGTAGCTACAATAGGCGTGACAGAGCATGTCATACAGAGTTGTAACCCGTCCGGCGCCAAATTGTCACAATGGCCCCTGCTTGTGGCGAAAACTTGTGACCAAGGGCCCGTCTACACTGGAGTCAGCAGGGTCAAATTGGTCTGCATGCAAAACCGGTTAGGTGTATCTATGCTGAGTACACTCGAGTTTGGTTGGGAGGGCCAACCACCCCTCACATGGCAGAAGCACCAAGAAACATTGGGGTAAAAACGCATTGCGTGTGCCTTTGTGCAGGCACGGCAAACAGATAAGGCCTACCCAATGGCTGACAGGATAGAAGGCCCCATGAATTGATGGGACCCCACAAACAGCAAAGCCACCATTGTTAGGCCTTGTCAACCAGCCTGGCGAGAGGTGTTCATCCCAGTATCCCAAACTTGGGATTATTCGAAAACAATCCCACTGCCGCGTGCCAGTACGCACAGCCACAACCCGCCCAACTTGCACGCCGTGCATGCGCCAAGCCTTGTCACCGCGGTCGTGGCTGCTGCAGCCACTGTCGATGCCCATGCCTCTACTACCTCCTTCCCAACCAGCAGCGTTGCTGCATCGCCGTGCGTGTTCCATCAAGCGCCGTCAATGGCGCGCTTGGTCGCAATGGACCCAGCTGGGCCAGCATGGGCACCCGTAAAGGCTTCTACTGTCTGGTCAGACTCGCCGCGGCGCTCGTCTCCGGGCCTGCCACTGCTGTGTGGGCAGCGAGAGGGGCCCTGATGATGTGACAGCCTGCTGTGCTGCAGGCCCCCAGCGGCAGACCCCGGTCTCAACCACCATCGCCGCCGGCACTGCCACAACAGTGGCACCACTGCTGCCGCAGTGCCTTTCCCCAAGTGCAGCTGCCGGGCGGCAGTCTGCAGGTAGCCCGTCAAACCTTCAACGTACGCGCCCTAGGCATGCGGCGGATGCTGCAGCACGCCTTGGCACGCCCTTCTGTCGATTAAGCAGGGGCAGGGCAGGTGTGAGGGGCAACGATGTTTTGGAAGGTAGGCCAGCCAGCACACGAGGCGTGCAACATCATGAAAGCGAGTGCAGCTCCGCTCCTCCGCGCCACCCAGACCGCCCCCGGTCGCAAGCCTACCCTTGCCTGCTCTCACCGGGTCACGTAAATATTCCCAGATGGACCAGAAGCCTGGAGCACCGTGCGTGCACAGTGCCATGTGCGGGCAGGCCGTAGTGTGCCAGAATGGTGTTGACCGTGGCCCCAGAAGCCCGCCTCACGTTATCGAGCGTGAGGGGGGGATGATGTGGCTTGTGTCCGGCGCTGTTGCGAAGCCACATGACCTCCTGGCGCGCACTGAGTCGGTTGTTCATAAGCCGGGCACGTTCATTGTAATCCTGCACCTCAGCTTGCTGCTGCATCTGCTGCGGTATCTGCTGCTGCATCTGCTGCAGCTGCTGGGGCACCTGCTGCTGCAACTGCTGCAACTGCTGCTGCACCTGCTGTACTTGCTGCTGCAGCTGTTGCACCTGCTGCTGTATCTGCTGCATCTGCTGCTGCATTTGCTCCAGCCCTGGCAGAATATGCGCTGGCACCTGCGGCTGCACTGCAGGTTGCCACTTTGGTAGATGCTAGGTCTTAGCCGCTAACCCTCCCGCAGCTTGCTCCAGGTGTCAAGAATACTGCGTGATGTTGGCTGCGTTGGGTGCAGCCATCCTGCTCAGAGGCTCGGGTGTGAAGAAGGAGTGGGGGCGCAATGTTGGCATGTTGTAAGCGGGGTGTACGCGCGGGCGAATGCATGGCGTCTGGCACACTTGCAACATCCAGACGACCAACAGAGAATAAGGTAAGGTACCTAGACACAGCACTGCTCCAGCCCTGTGCGCCGATGGCTCGACAGGGCAATACAATGATGCACGATGGGTGCTGAGCAGGGCCAAGAGGGAGTGTTCTCTGAACCGTCACTGCACAACAATTACAAGTTCCATACACCCAGAACCTGCGCGGGCACCACTCTGCCTGGACCCATTTCTCAGCCTCGAAGGCAGCTGACAGCAAGCGCGGCCCACCTGTGCAGTTGCTTGGTGGTATGACGTGCGCCGACAAGTGTGCCGCACAAGGCCACCAGCTGCTCACAGGCGGCAGTGCGAGGGAGGGCGTGCGTACATCAGTTGCGAGAGCTTCGTGTCCACAGGGGGAGCGCATGTTGGGCACCAGTCACCAGAAAGCTGGTTATCTGACTTGCCGCGGACGGTTCTTGGCGCTTCGGTCGTGCCTGCATGTGCGCCTCATCAGAACGTGCAAAGCAGCTAGGGTGGAGCGCGCCGCAGCGTGCTGACTCTCACCTAATCTGTGATGCTCTCCTGCAACTTTGTGGACAAACAACGCCCTGCAAAACGAAGGTCGGTGCTGTGCCCGCGGAGCCTTGCTGTAGTAGCAAGCTCACCCAGATGACAAGCGTGCGGTCAAAGGGATGCTAGAACATCTTCTAACATGAAAATAATATATATAAATATGTGGCGGCGAGTGTCAGGCACTCGCTGGCAGCCAGGTGCCCAGATCCTTGGCACAGCAAGTGGCGGGGGAGCCCGCCCAGATACGGTACCACTGGAGATATGGCATAGGGGCCCATAGGGTGTACAGTCCATCATAGGGCTACAAATCTATCTGCGGCATCGCGCCGCTGGGGCAGCAAGCTTTTACTGCCTCATTATGCATTGAACTGTCAGGTGGCCACGTGCGACCTGCTCTCAACATGGACAGGGGGCGACCTTTGCAGCTTCCCCAGCAGCCCCTTGGGCATACCATGGTGCTCCCACTGTACCCTGCCTCTGTGCGTGCCTCATCAAAAGGACGCACGCACCCCCTGACCGCCCCATATGCGCCGCCCATGTGACCGCATGCACTCACAAGCCTGAGGACGGCTACATTGTTTCACGTGCCTCTAATAGCCTGGGGCCTGTTGAGGGAGACCTCGCTGACGCCCTTGACGGGCCGCTTGGGACCTCACACAGACCGGCCTGCATGCCATGCGTGGGTGTCGGTTTTCAGCCCACGGCAAGTCCAAGGAATCACTTATGAACTGCATGGTGACTGCGCGCGTCTGTTCCCAACGGCGCGGGGGTGAGTGTTTGTTTCCAACCGCCTGGTGCATCAACGGTACTCAATGTCAACTGTCTGGAGCCTTCGCGCGCCTGAGGGCCTTCTTGTCACAATTTCATATCATGTGCTCAGGTTGATTGCTCATCCCAAGGACTTGGGACATGTCTGTGAGGTGTTTTGCAGCACGATTACTTGGCTGTTGCTGTTTCTCTTTGAATAATATATGTGAGCTGTTTTGTGGCAACACAAAAGCGCATGAACCCTTTTGCCTCGGGATTTTGCTCCTGAGCAACTCAGTAAGCATGATGTAATCAAGTACATCAAATCGGCATGCAACCGACTCACAGCACAGGGCATGTATGTCCCATGGCAAACTGGTTGATATTGCAGGTCTTGCTGCTCCTTCTGCTGCTCCTGCTGCTGCTCCTCCTGCTGCTCCTGCTGCTGCTCCTGCTGCTGCTGCCGCTGCTCCTGCTGCTGCTGCTGCTGCTGCTGCTGCTGCTGCTGCTGCTGCTGCTGCTGCTGCTGCTGCTGCTCCTGCTGCTGGTGATGATGATGCTGCAGATGCGGCAGGCGCTGCTGCTGATACAGCTGATGCTGCTGAAACTGCTGACGCTGCTGATACTGCTGCGCAGCATGCATGCAGATAATGATGGTTGCTATTATGGTGAGTTTCATCGTACTTTGTGAGCTGGATGGTGCCAGACTAGATTGTACACCCTCACAGCCGTCAACAAACGAGCTGCCAATACTGTTGTCTTGTTGCGCACAGCAAGGCAGCGTACTGCTGGTGGTGAAGTCATCATCATGCGTAATAGGTAGGGTCCCTAGTGCAGCCAGGTTACCACGATTTCATCAACACCAGGCACGGCAAGCATGCGCGCAACCTGAAGGCCTGCAGTCCCTGGGGAAGGGCTTGCCAGACCCATGCAAGTTCTCTGCATACGGCAGGGCACCCAGTCATCAGTGGCCAAGTGCGGGCTGAAATATGGCGCTGAGTTGCGGCATGCTGTTGATGATTGCTGATGGCAGCAGCACCTGCGGTGGGGCACAGAGCGAGGCAAGCAAAGCGGGTCCAGCACTGCAGGGTGGAGAGCAATGAGCGGGAGTCCTGACACATGGTGTGGGTGGGTGTGAGAGGCTCCCGAAGCCGTAAAGCATGTGTCACTTTGCCGCGCATCTTTCCGCCTGGGCCTCATGACTAAGCCAGTCTTGAGCTAGGCCTAGCTGGAGGCTCCCCAGCCAGAGCCTTTGATTGCAGAGTCGGCACATTGCCGGCTGCCCCACGCATGGCTTCACCAACACAGCTGCTGCGGGCACAAAGCAGGATAGCTGTAGTCGCCGCCGCCAGCACCGCCGCCGCCGCCGCCGCCGCCGCCGCCGCCGCTGCTGCTGCTGCTGCTGCTGCTGCTGCTGCTGCCTGTCCAGGATTTCATCGCACGTGAAGCCTCCTGCAAGCAAAGCAAGGCACTGTGGCCCGTTGCACCCCCGTGCCCACCTGGTCGACCACAAATACAACAGCGCCTTCCCCCTTGACACTCTGATACCCCAGCAGGGTGGCGATATTGTAGGGCGTCCCGCCAATAATGTGCGTAAGGCCGGGGACGGTGCGGTCAATTGTCAGCTGTTCGTTGGCCAGTAGGGTGGGAAGCTTCTGGCCGGTCTGGTGGATTGGTCGTGTGGGGTGGATCAGACGGAGGTGGGGTGCATGGTTGGCAGGACACCGGGGGGGTGCATATAGGTGGTCTGTGGTTGTGCCCGCTGCTGTTTGGGGGCGCTGCTTGGGCAGCCGCGCGCTGCACGCACAAGGGAAGCATGTATGCTCATGGCAGGGGTACACCGTAGCAGCGCTGCGCCAGCAAGCGGGCCTCCGCGTCTAGCGAGCAGCGCTGCCTGTGGCCCCTCCCTAAGTGTCCCCTGGAAGGACGCGGCGCCTGCCTGGCTAGCTGTCACACGCCTAATCCTGCCCGAGTCAAGGACAAAATGGATTTGGTGCGGCACGCTCACCACCAACGCGGCTGGTCCAGCGCACCTGCAGCTGTTGGGGTGCGAGTGGGGCCCCAGGCACGACATGATACTGCAGAATTTGCGTCAGCACGCCGCTGTTGTTTGGGGTCAGAAGGTCGGCTGGGGTAGACAGGCCCATGATACGCGTCAGGTTGGCAAAGCCCTGGGGTGGGGAGGGGAGGGGCGCGCGCGGTCGGAAGATGCCGGAAGGTGAGGCAATGGCGGGCAATCAGGGGAATGGGTGCGTACTACGCACCCACTCCGCCGTGTTCATGTAGTACATGAACACGGCGGGGTGTCTCGTGGCGCAGCCACTCGTTGCAACGCTCCGAAATTGCTCTGGTCACCACGCAAGCACAAGTAGACAGGGCAGCCCCCCTCGTCCCACCGAGTCCTGCGGCGCGATGAGGGTGCCGTTGAAGGTTGGGCCCAGCGCGTCCGACAGGTTGACGGCCTTGAGGGCGGAGAGCAGCGTTGACAGGTAGGGCACTGCCTCCACCGCGTCCACAGCGCTGCGGGCTTTCAGGGCCTGACCCTGGATTTGCGCTATGGATGAGCGCAGAGAGACAGGGTGCGATGCAGCGGCGTTGGCGCCTGTTGGCTCAGGCTGGGCGCCAAGATCCGCCATTGGTCCCAGGCTGCGCCGCCAGACCGTTTCAGCGCCGCCTCGCACGAAGGCCGCTACCGTCACTTACCTGTTCCTGCGGAGACCAGTAGCAGCAGAACGAGGGCGGCTCGCGAGGATTCAACCATTCTTGTGCGTTGCTTTTCGACCGGCTAGAATTCGACGTGCCTGCGACCGGAGACTCGACCATGTAAACGCGTTTTCGATTTTATAGGGCTGTAAATATTGATCGTCAAGGCCAGATGCGACGTGTGACGCCATGACTGGGCGGGCCTCGACGTCCAAGGGGTGTGGCTCCTCTGGCATCAGTTGTCACCAGCCTCAAGTGGCGCGGCTGGGCATGAATATGCCAAATCACTTTCCTAACAATAAATTGTATGACAGAAATGGTCACATTCTTGATGCACAGCTGATGAGTGCCATACCGTGCAGCAGGGCATGTGAAGCTTTCTGGCAGCGTGGTGGACCAGCCGCCGCGCTCACTCACTGGGTGCTGGCTCGCAGGAGTTCAACAGCGCACAGGGCAGGTGCGAGCGAGCTCGTCAGCTCCACCACAACGTCCAAGTCGCTACAACATACCACTTCAGCGACACGCACGACGATAATTGCCCTGTCTGCAGGACCCAGGACGGGCACCGACTGGTGTTGTGACAGGCGCCAAGCATGGCAGCTCATTGAACACGCGTTTCCTGACCTGAAGACGCATGACTGCACCATACATGCCCCAAACATGGCCATGTTTTTGCCGCGCATGTCGCAAGACAGCAACATGCCCAGTCCCCGAAGGAGCGGCGGCGATGAAGCCGGTCAACCTAACCTGCTGGAACGAGATGCACGCGCCTGCTGCGCGGTCTGGCCCCTTGCCTCACTCACGTCAGGCCTCTTGAGCGCCAGCCATCTGTAGATGCGATTCTTTTTGACGTGTGAATGTTGCGATCGTGTGGATCGAGCCCACATCCCCATCCCGCGCCCAATTGGGGTCTTGGACCGTCGTCACAGCTGCCGGTACCTCCCAGGTTCGAAACTCGTCGTGTTTTCACAATTCCGCTTACATTCGCACACCTGCAGGCTCCCAGCATTTGTCAAGGGTCTGGAGAGTGAGTACTCCACAACGCGAGGTGCGCTGTGTGCGGTCCGTGCCGTTCGTGCATGCGGCATGTGCATCATGACTATGTGCGCCTCAAGGCGTGCTACATGGTACGAGGGCAGCCGCGTCGGGGCATCACTCGACCTGTCCTGCAGACGCTCCCTTGCGTGACCCTCCATCTCTCTATGGATTGCAGATAATAAACTTGGAGAGGTAGCACAATCAGCGTGGAGGCTCTGCTCGCGGGCTCAGCCCAGAGCGCGCAGCAACGGTGCAGCACAGCCCGAAGGACGCGGCTTGCGCTCCTGAGGCACCGCACGGCCACCACGGGGCCCGCCCGGTGCAGCGGCCCTCATGGCCGCTGATGGTGCGGCAGCAGCGAGCTGGGAGGGGGACCCGTGGGGGGTGTACAGCAGGCTGCCGTTCCTGCAGATCAGCGCACACTCGTTTGGAGGCGAGGGCGAGGGCGCGACGCCACGCGGTGGGCTGGGCGAGCGCGAGTCGCAGCCGGCAGCCGACCCCGGCCTGCGCGTCAAGCAGGAGGAGGCGGCGGAGCCGCTCGCCGCCGCTGTCGACCCCACCCAGTGGCGCCGAGAGAGCATGAAGCGGCTGCAGGACGCGCAGCTGGTGGCGCTGCTCTCAGGGCCTCAGTCGCCGGCGCAGCCGCAGGCGCCCTCGCCCGCACCCACGCAGACGGCGCACCAGCAGCGGTTGCAGCAAGCGATGCAGCGTTTGATGCAGGCGCCGGCCAAAGACCAAGCCGCCCTCGCGGCCGCGCTGCCGGCGCTGACTGCCGCGTTGGCTGCCTCCCAGCAGGGTGGGCGAGCGGCGGCCGTGCAGCCTCTGATACAGCAGCTCGCCGCGGCCGCT
>NW_014013154.1:16790-28436 GCF_000611645.1 Monoraphidium neglectum | reverse complement strand
CCCACCCACCTCCCCGCGCATCCACTCCTTCTCTTTGCCCCCTGCCACCCATCCACCCACCCAACCACCCACCTGCCGCACTGCCTCTTGCACATGCGCCCGCTTGTGCTTGGGTGTGCTTACGTATGCAGCTCAAAGGCGGGCCGTGCCAGGGCGTGCCAGCGGGTTTCTGCTGATTGAATGCCTCAACTTGGTCGAGGCAAGGGGCAGGGTCCGGCTGCTCGTGGTGAAACGTGTGCCCCGCTCATTACGACGGAGGAAGCCGCCAGCCAGCGCCTCCCCCGCGCCCACACAGCCCTTCGCAGCCCCGTCACGGCCTCGGACGCCGACCCTCCCCGTGCCACCGCTCCCTCACTGCCCCTCCTGCCCCACCCCAGCGGACCGACCCTCGCCTCCCCCTTCCTCCTCCCTTCTCACCCCTGCCCCTTCTCCCGGGCACCCACCCATCACTTCCCCGCTGCGCCTCCACACTCGTCCTTTACCCCAGGTGCTAGGCGTAGACCTCTGGCAGCGGCTCTCCTCCGCCGCCGTCGCCCGCGCCAAAAAGGTTTGCGAGGCCACAGGCGCTTTCGAATCCGAATGGGTGCTGATCGAGGCGGTACCGATCCTGCGGTACAATCCAGAGGTCAGGGTCGTCTCGGCGGTGGAGCTGGGGGCCTGGGCGGGCCCCGTCGCGCGCGCGGCGCGGCTGGACTTGCTGACGAGCCGGGGCCAGCGGGAATCCGCGCTGAAGCTGCTGGCGGGGATCAACGGGTGGGGGCGCGAGGACCTGGAGGGGCACCTGCGGCACGCGCACAGGAGGAGGTGAGGGGTCGTGTGATACGTGGGTAGGAGTGGTGCGGAGAGAGCCTGGGCGGCAAGCCACTCAGCGTTTTGGCCCACGCTGAGCCCACAGCCCACAGGTCTGCAAAGGTCAAAGTGATTTGGGTAGCCGTATCTGATCCAGAAATGCCGGTTTGGGTCGATGTAGCGGAATTTATTTATGTTGCTGCTCCGATGCTGCGGAGGAGGACGTGCAGAGCATTGTTTTGCATCGTCTTCCAATGAAGCAGATGACGTTTTGCGGGGTGTTGACGCGTCCTTGGCCAACTTTTGCGCTCCGTTAGTCAACCCCGTCCCTGCGGCCCCGGCCCCTTCCCAACCAACACAGGCTGCAGCTTGAGGCGGAGGGCTGGACCTTTGACGCCACCCCCTTGAAAGCCCTGGCGGCAAGGCTCGGCGTCTGACGGCGCGGCGAGGTGCTGGCTCGGTCCGTGGGTGCAGCTCCCGGCGGCAGATGTGGCGGCGGCGGTCAAGGAGCCGTCGGATGGGCCCGGGGCGTCCTTGAACAACCTCGTATTGACGTGTACAGTATTTTGCCGAGGGACGTTTTCGTAGCAAAACTTTGACGCAGGATGGCTGCTGGCGTGACACTCCATGACGTCCGCACAAAATATGCATGTATACACTGTGCCCTGCAACTTTTGGGCCCTGGCCGTGTCGCTGCAATCGGTATCAATCACTGCACCCCCTACCCTCGGTATCACGTTATGTACATGCCGCCACATTTGTGCATGCGCGTGAAGCGCGGCTCTGCGTCATCTGACCATCCTCTTGCTGTCAGGTTACTCCCCGCTCAGGCAGGGCAAGTTTGAGGAAGGGTAATATCACAGGAAAAGCCCCGGCCAACCAGTCAATGAAGCGCAACGGCAAGCAAAGCAGCGGCAGCCGCCTCGTCGGCGCGCTGGATGCCGAAAGCAGCGGTCATGTCACAAGCCTAAGCCTACCTGTGAAATGGGGTTATTGGCTGCACTGAGGTCATGACCTTGTGGATGCCGGCGGCGGCGTCCATCTTGCTATCCACGCTAATTAGTTATGCAGGAAGAAGCGGGGGTCTGCTGGGGACGCAAACCCTCCAATCAAGACGGATCTCTGGTTGGAGGGGCGCCGCACCCCTCAAGGCGGCCTCAAACAGTTGCCAGAGCTGAGCGCATGTGGTGCGTTCGCGCCAGGGGGAGGGGGGCGCAGGATGCACAGGCCGTCGCTCGCTGCGAAGTATGGGGCTTGACGCCGTGCGAGCGTGCGGGGTGGCAAAATGGGCGGGGCGCAGGCACAGCACGAAAGCGGCCAGCTACTGTCAGCTGTAAAGCACAGCCAGGCCGCCATGGCCAGTGCCGGGAGGGTGGCTCACGCTGCCGGGCGCAATGCAGCTGGATCGGTCGTTGTGTCTTGATGGGAGCCAGGGCCCCTGGCCGCCGCGCCCTTGCCAGCTGGCGAAACAAAACGCCTAGCTAGATGCCTGGGAGCAAAAGCGCTTCCCTGATCAATGATCAATGATCTCAATACACGCAGCGCAAAAAAAAGTCATCGGACAAGAATGCAGCTGGATGTGGCTGCGATCCAGGAAAGCCGGCGCCTGCTCGGCGCACGACTGCAGCGAATCGCTAAGGTTGGGCGGCGGGGGCACGTTTGCGGGACCTAAGTGGCTTACCGATCACTTAGCGTGCAGGCGATGCAGCAGAGCAGCGCCTTGGCGCGGCCGCTCCAGATCCAATAGGGTTAAGGGGCGAGCCGCATCAGGGCGGCAACTGAGCCGCAGACGTGTTGCTGGCACCCAGGCCTGGCGGTGGCGCTTGCTGCGGCCGGCCGGAGAGCCGCGCCACTGCCCGCACGACCCGCCCCATCGCCGCAGCGGGGGCGGCTGCCGCGGCCGCCCGGGGCCCGCGCGGCACGGGCAGGAAGGCTGTCGAGTTCGGCCTGCCGCCAGCACTCAAAGCGGACGTCGTGCCGTTGCCACGCACCACAACAGGCAGGAACCCGCGCGGCGCAGGTCCTAACTCTGCGGTGGGCTTGTCGGATGGCAGCGTCACGCCCGCTGGGGCAAGCCTGGCGCGCGCCGCATCGGCCGCTGCCAGCGGCGGCGGCGGCGGCGCCGCCGGCAGCAGCGGCGGCGGCGATATGCTGAGCGCCACGATGGGCGGGAACGGCGGCGCCGGCGGCGCCGTGAGCGGCGGCGGCGGCGGCGACGGGGGCCGCGCGGGGTTTGCCGCCGCCGCTGCTGCAGCAGCCGCCGCCGCCTCGCGCGCCGCCTTGATCGGGTTCCACTCGTACGCTGTGCACGTCGGCATGGCCCAGACAAACCCGACCTGGATTATGTACCGCTTCTTGTAACCGCCCAGCTCGGGCGGCAGCTGCCTCCCCTCAAACCCCCGGAACGCCGCTAGGTAGGCGCCGTCCCGCGGCGCGGGGCTCGTCACCCGGGTGACGTTGGCGTCGACGTCCTTATAGCCCCAGGCGTAGCGGCGGCCGGCGCTGGTGTCAAAGGCCATCCAGCGCATGATGCTGTCATGCTGCAGCTCGACGCTGACGATGCGCTGCGGGGTTGTGCACGGGGTTGTGTGTGTGCGGGGTTGTGTGCAGGGTTGTGTGTGCGCGGGGTTGTGTGCGACGCAAAAGTGGCACCAGGCAGGAGTGGGCACGCCGTCGAGTCGAGCGCATCGCATGTTTTGAGCCTCACACGTCTCGGCGGCCGGGAGCGAGCCACCTGCCCTTGACAAGCGGCGAGCGCGGCCGGCGGTAGTAGAATGCCTGCGTCCCGCAGCGCGTGCGGCCATCCCCGCATCACACAGCACGCGCACATGAGCGAAGCGTCCCATGGCACAGGGCGTCCCGGAAAACACACACACCAAGCTCCCGACGACAGAGAGCAGCCCGCCGCATGGCGCCGCCCATCAGCGGGCACCCCATCACAAAACGCGCGCCACCACAGCCGCGCCCACCTCCCCCGGCCCCAGCGAGAAGTTGAAGGGCTTGTGGGGCTTTTTGGCGCCAAAAAGTAGGTCGTTGTCGTTGGTGCCGTTGGCGCCATACACGGGCTGGATGCCTTTGAACTCGCCCCCGGGGTGCTGCAGGCGTGGCGTGGGCGCGTGCGTGGCGCGCACGAGCGCGAGCGCGCTTGTCAGGGCTCTTGGGCGTCCTGCGTTGGGTGCAAATATTGGCCAGCACGCCTGGCCTATCTGCAAAGGCCTGCCCGTCCCTTGGACTTCCTTTTGATCTGACCAACAGCCCGCCGTGCAGCCGCACGTGCTCCCGGCCATGGCATCCCCGCCCCTGGCACTTCCGGCCCTGGCACGGCGCAGGCGGCGCTGGGAGGGCGGCGGGGCGCAGGCCTGCGTCCACTCACGAATCCAATGTAGGGGTCGACCCAGCCGACAGAGTAGTAGAGCGTCATGGATGTGATGGGACCGTAGGCCTCAAAAGCCCAGGTGTCGTCGTGCCTGGGTGGTGGCGAGGTGTGTGTGTGGGGGCGGGGGGTTAGCGTTTGGGGGGGCAACAGGAGCGATGCAAGGGGGGGTTTTGACCAGGTGTGGCGGCTGAAGAGCAAATCGGCATTCGTGGGACCATACAATGGAGAGTTGCGCCGGAGCCTTTTTGAGCACCAGGCGTGCGTGTGCCGGCGTGCGCTGCCATGTGGGCGGCGGCACCCCCCGGTGCCGCGGGCGTTTGGGGGGTGGGCTGCGTGGGTGGGCGGGCGCGGCGGGCGGGCTGCTGCATTGTTCTGAACGCCTCCCTTATGCTCCTGAGGAGGTGGCCCTTCAGCCGCGCACCATGCCGAGTCCGAGATGTTTGGGTGGCCGTAGAGGGGCGTGTAGGCAATCACGGGGTCTCCCAGGGTAGGCGCTGCGGCGGGGCCGAGAGGGATGGTCTTTGGTCTACAATTGCTACGCACCAAGGCCGCTGTTGCGGGGGAGCAGGGGTGCATTTGGGCTCGAGACAGGCGCGCGCCAAACTCTGCCAAATCTTCAGGTCCGCTGCTGGTAGAGGCAGCCTGGCTTGGCAACCTGGTGGTTGACTAAAGGCGTCACCCGCACGTGGTGCTGCGCTGTCTGCACTTTGGTCGAGTGTGTCCACGGGAACCAGACGCAGGACGGACCCGTAATCCGCACGTCTGTGTTTTTTTAGCAGCAACAACGCAGCCCAGAGAGCCTGGGCCCTTGAGCGATCTCAAAGTTCCCAGATAAGTGCTCACGCGCGCAGAGCAGCCGCCAGCTCTTAGACTTTCCACGAGCCCCAGCCGCATTGCTTGCGCATGCCACTACCACCGCAAGCCACAGCAGTGTCATTGGCACCGTAGGCCTGGGGTGTCTTCGTCGAACCATCGCTGAATGTGATGCGTAGCGCTTTGTTTACAATACAACACAAACGCGTTGCAATTGGCATCTGCTTCTGGTACAAGGCACCCGTTTGCTTTTGCGACTGCAGTGACTGCATGCCTGCCTCTGCGCATGTGGGCTAAGCAAAGTACCAGCACAACAAGTGGGCGCACCATACGTGGGCAGGCCGTCCGAGCGGTGATCCAAACGCATGCTCAAAGCGCCACTGACACTGGGGGAAGAGTAACCTACCCAAGACAGCAGCTGCCATGGCAGCAACCGCAACTCACTAACGACACACTCTCACCATCCTTGCGCACCACGCCCATTCATCCACGGCATCCAACCTTGCTATGGTGCCATCACACACCATGCAACATCGGCTGACACATGTAGTGGCAAATCATCCAGGCGCTTGCGGAACCGTTGCAGCTAGCGAGAACTCAGTCATTTGGCATGCGCTACTCAGCCTTGAGGAGTCGCAGGGGCCGGCGAGAGAGCAGGTGTTAGCAGGTGTGCTGCCGTAGCGGCGTGGCGACGCAGCTGCGTTCTGTGCAGAGCAAGTGCGGTGGCAGCGGCGGTGGTGGCAGCGGAGGCCTCCACGGCGGTTTGATGCGGGCGGGTAGAGCGCCTTGGTTATTGTGACAGTGGGCCCGCCCTGCCACGGAGGGTCCAAGCATGCGTCACATACCGTGCAAGAGGCACCATTGATCACGCCCAAGGTCCTGGCAGATCGATCGGCGCTAAGCACCCATGCCCTTTTCACCGCGCACCATTGCAAGCGCTGTGTTCAGTGCATTGTGGTTGCCTGGTGGTTTCCTCCCGTTTGAGCATACCTTCAGCACAAACTTATGGGCCGCCTGCCCGTGCGCCCGTGTGTCAGTGCTGTGGGGGGATATGGTGCGCATGCACCAGCTACGCCGTGACAGCTGTGACTGGCTGGGTGCGACAGGTGTCCTGCGCGTTGAGGGCCCCGGAATAAGGTGCTCCGCCCCAGCTACCCACCTGGCAGCTGGGCGGGTGCATTGCCTGGTAATTGCTTCTGTGCTGGTTTGGGCAGCGTTGCTGCCGGTTCCCTCATTGGCTATGTGGCTGGGCCCAGGCCGCTGTAAGCTCCCACATCCCAAGGTCGCCTATCCTGGCGATGGCAGTCCTGATGCCGCATGCCCGGCGTGGTGACAGTCGCAGAAGGCCCCTTGCACATGCTCAGATATGGATGTACACAGCAGCTCTGGCAGCTTCGGATAGAGGCAGCGCGCTTGGGCAGAGCGACAGCAGCGCAGGCTCGGCCCCAGCGGCCCTCTCTCTTATGGGGCGCGAATGCACCAGCTACGCCGTGACAGCTGTGACCAGACCGGGCGCCCATTGCCCAGGGGCGCTGACTCGGCGCGACAAGCTGGGCGCTGAGCAGTGTGGCCAGCCGGCAAAGCAGCACCCCCGACTCCAGGCTTTCTCGAGACCAGACAAATTACAGCTCCGCCCCAGGAGCCAGCTGGCCCCAGCCAGAAAGAACAGCTGCTCCAAGGGCATCTGTCATCATACCCACCAGCACTCCTGGCCACGACCGTGCGGCTGATCTGCTTCCTAGCCGCCGTGTCACCCACAGCCCACACATGTTTTCTTGCTGGCTCCAGTCAGGCTTGCGACTTGCAGTGCCTCTTGGGCAGGCGGTCCACGATTTCCTTCTGCTCCTCCAGTATGTGCTTGATGAAGGCCAGCAGGGGCACGATTTCCTCCTCTACCTGTTTGGCGGTGACCCCCCTGGCGAGGCTCAAGTTCACGTCTTTGGAAGCTTGCAAGACCCTTGTCGCGCTGCAGCCCTCTGTTTGGTAGGCGGTGTAGCGGTAGAACTTGAACGACAGCCCCGTGGTCAGAATCCCCCATGACGGCAGCTGCAGAGCATACGTTGAGGTGTCGCACCAGCACAGCCATCGTTGCTGGGGGCGCGCTTGGCACACGTATGTGGACAAAGGAAGCAGTGGCACGGCTGCTCTGAACATGCCATGGGCAGCGACAGTTGGCATCAAACCAACATGTGGCAGTGGTGTCTGCTGCGTCTTTCAGCAGCCATAGCTACTGAGGATGGCACATGCAGTCCACATACGTACCTGCGACATTTTCTGCTGCACATCATCATCCGACATCTTGCGCTTCTTTCCTGAAGGGAGTGGCTGGGTCGCGTCCATCGCCGGCGCCAGCTCGTTCAACACGTACTCCTCCCTGCTGGCCACCACCTCTGCTAGAAGCTGGCCCAAGTGGGCATCCCACCTGTCATAAAGTTTTGCCTGCAACAGTTTTGATAAAACAGCAATCGAAAGGATTTTGCCAGCGGATGGCAGCGGGCCAGAAGACAACGCGACAATTAGTTTTTGGTTAGGGCCTGCAACACATTCAGCTCATCACCTACAACTCATGCTGACGTGGCCGAGATGGCTCCCAAGGCCTGAACGAGTCAGTGGTAACCGAGCAGTCAGGCAAGCAAGGTCAACAGGAGTTGTGATCCTAAGTGCAGCATCTCATTATTGCTCACCTCTACCACCACCACGTTCACATCCCGGTAAATTGCTGCCCAGTCCGCCGCGCCGAAGGCGTGAAGACCCGAGATGGAGTAATCTGCATGCAGCCCCACCCCCTCTGCAAGCAGCGCAGCTGTGACGAGAACAGGGCTGATCAGCTCGCGACATTTGGCGTCCTTTCTGCCCTTGGTGGGGTCAGACACGAAAGCCCGCGCCGCCAAGTCATTGCAGACGTGATCCAGCAGGTCCTGCCAACAGCAAGAAAGTTGTAGCGGTTGGTGTTACTATTCAATCGCAGACATCATAGCACTGGTCGAGGTGCCCGGGTGTTTGCTGCTGCTGCTGCTGCTGCTGCTGCTGCTGCTGCTGCTGCTGCTGCTGCTGCTAGCAGCAGCAACTCGTAGCCCCACTGCGTGCAACTCCATACCCACCCGCACAGTACGCCACTTAGTGATGCGACAGAGGTCTTGGCTCAACTCCTTGTCCACATCGAGCTGCGGCACCTCAACCAGCTTGTCGAGCACCACCACGCCACTGGACAAAGTGCTGGGCAAGTCCAGGAGGCTCGCAGCCTCCTCATACTTGAATTTGTTGAAGGGCCGCCGCATGCTGACCACCTGGAAGCAGTCGAGGTAGGGGGGCATCAGTTTTGGGCGCATGCAGGTCATCGGGCAGACTGAAAACGTATCAAATGGACCACACGCGTACGGCAGATGGCCGCCACAATAGCAACATCATATCAGAGAAGCAGCGGTCTCAAGCATGGCGTCGTGTTGCGGTACACAACTGGCTGTGTGAGCGGCAGCCAGCTGGTACACTCACATCGATGTCGAGGATGCTCTGCTTCAGGGCTGGAATGAACGTGGGCCATGTCAGCTCATTGAGGTGCACTTTGCCGGCCATGAGCTTATATGCCTCCCTTGCAAACTGGGGGAAGTAGTTCGGCACAGCGTCTGCCAGCTCCTGGAACGTAGGCACCGCCATGAAGACTGTGGTGTACTCTGTCTTGCTGGCGCCAACCTTGCCGACCTGGTGATGAACGAAGTTTATCTTTGTCTGGGATTGTTGTCCTGCAGGTGATACGCCAGGTGGTCGAGGTGGGGAGCAGCAGCAGCAGCAGTAGCAGCAGCAGCAGCGGCAGCAGTAGCAGCAGCAGCAGCAGCAGCAGTAGCAGCAGCAGCAGCAGCAGCAGCAGCAGCAGCAGCAGAGCCGGATCAGTGTGGCACCACACAAGCATGCATCATGACTGTTTTGCAAGCGTGCTGTGAGCAGGCGCCAACAAAGCGTCGTCCCTTTGCTTGTTGCGATAGATGATGGTTGGCGGGATCGCCACAACCCATTGAAAGCCGTGCGTGACTCACCTGATGCTGCTGTGGGACAGTGGAGGGAGCCCAGGCAGGAGCAATGGAAGGTACAGAGGAAGGGCACAACATGAAGGTCAAGCAAGATCCAGACACAAACAGCACCAGTGTGTTGCTGCAGAGCTGCCTGCTGCTCTGGAACCTCCCAGGCATGCCTCATGACAGCCTGCTCGAAACAGGCGGTGGCAAAGCGCCATGCCCTTGCTGGTTGCACAAAACAAGCAACGCAATGAACCAGTTTGCGCGCTGACTAAACGCTGGTGCGCTGGACGTGGACTCCACAGCAATTGCAGCTGAAGTGGTAGCTGGCGTGTTGCAAATGGTGGTGCATCATCAGAAACTTGGACTGCTGCTGCATGGTCTAAAGGCTGCTCTGTAAGCAGCAGCTGCGGATGCAGGGTCTACACAAAAACTTGCCACAAGAACCATCTCCTAACCCTGCAGCATCTCACCTGCTGCTGTGGATCCTTTGCAGAGGACCAGGCGAATCCCGCGAAGCGTGAATGCGGTCAAAGGGGCAGGGTGTGAGAAAAGCCAAGAGGTGATGGAGCACAGCATGCGTGGAAACTTGAGAATGAGACAGGGCGGGCGGAAATGCAGAGACGCAGGTAAACGGGCGGCGTCAGCTCGGACGATCAGGTGATGACAATGAGGCAAACTCGGCACAAAACACGTGTGTTTGCTGCAAACTATGCCCACATGTATGGGGCGCACGGCATGGTTTGTGCTGGCAAGGTGCAACTGAGTCTTCAACCAAGTTGGCACTGACGATCGGCCCCTGTCACCAGCAGCGTTTGCTGTGGCCAAGCCCATGCCACAGCCCGTAAGTGATATGGATTGTAAGATGCACAAAAAAACCCACCTGATGCTCCCCCTTCTGCGCCTGGACAGCAGCAAAGCACGGGGTGGTGGACAGCAAAAGATATCACATGAGCACAGTGAAAAAGCCAGCAGACAATGAGACGCAGCATGTGCATAGGGCAGGGGAGGTGGGAGGGGGGAGGAGAGCAGCACCACGTGAGTAGGGTTGTCATGGGCTTTCCGGGGAAGAGGATGAGGGAGGTTGGGTGCAGCTGCGAAGCATCCAACGTGGTTCCAAAACCACTGCGGCACATGTTCACCGCAGCAGAGCTGCACTGGTGGCTACTCCCCTCCCCTGGCATCGTCTGGAAGCCAATGCGGCGACAGGCAGAGCTCCCCCACCCACACATCGGCGGCAATTTGCTGAGTGCAAGCCCCATACAGTGGCATTTGTTGCAAGGCATGGGGCGATGCATTCCTGCTTGCATTGCCCCATGGTGCTGCAGAACTGTCCTGCTCTAATGCTTGTTCGAAGCATGTGGGGTTGTGCAGATGGGTCATGCATAACTCCACAGCAGAGTTTGAAGCTCAGCGTGTTATGTGCTAGTGTCAGTGCCCCGCATACGCTATGTGTGCAAACCAGCCGCATGGACGGCAACCAGGAATTAGTTCATGGCTGCACCACAAGCAACTACCCGGTGATGCGGGCTGGCAGAGTCGCCACAAGCACTATTGCACGCGTGACCCACCTGCTGCTGGTGCTGGTGCTGCTGATGTGGAACGATGGAGGAAGCCCAGGCGGGAGCCATGAAAGGTAGAGAGAAAGGCGCGAACGGAAGGTCAAGCAGGCTTGTGGGCACGACGCGAGGCATACAGCACAACTGCGGGGCTGCAGAGCTGCCTGCTGCTCTGGAACCACCCAAGCATGACGCATATGCTGTGCTGTCAGCAGGCCCCGGAAAAGAGTCGTGCCCCTGCTTGTTGCAAAAGAGGATCAGCAGATAGCAAGCCAATTTGCTAGCTGACTGGATGCATGCAATGCACTGCAACTGGAGGGGCGAACGCGTAGCTGGCATGTTGCACATGGTGGTGCACGCAGGTGCTATTGACAACTGGGACTGCTGCTGCATGAATTCACAGCTGCTCCACAAGCAATGGCTGGGGACACAGGGTCCGCAGGCTTGCCATCGCAAACCCCTGGCAGCATCTCACCTGCTGCTGTGGATCATTTGCAGAGGCCCAGGCAAAAACCGTGAAGGGGAGATGCAAATCAAAGGGGTATGTTAGTGGCGAGGAAAGCCAGCAGGTGGAAAGAAACAAGACGGGGCCGGGCGGGGATGCCGAGCAGCAGGTGTGCGTACGGTGTCAGCACGGGCATTCAGGTGGCGTAAATGAGGCGCACTCACAGCACTCACAGTGGCAGCCTGGAAAGCAGGCTGCATGCATAGCAGAGCCAGCAAGCCAGCAAGCTATATGATGGATTGCAAGCTGTACGCCTCACCTGCAGTGCACGGACAGCAGTAACAGGATCGAGGATACCATGCGAGCATGAGAAGAGAAGCCAGCAGGTCGTAGTGCGTAGCATGCATAGAGGAGAGCGGCATGGGGAGGAGGTGAACGGCAACAGCAGCATAAGAGCAGGGTCAGCTGTCAAGCGCGTATGAACACGTAGCACCCTTTCGGCACCACAGCGGCACCACTGGAACCATCTCCAACTGCCACTTAGCACCCTCAAGGACTTTTTTTTTATACATGTGAAGTTACACGAGAGACTGACGACACCTGCGCAGATGCGGCCGCCCGAGCCCGCCCCAGACACGGCGTCGCCGCCAGCGC
>NW_014013154.1:14331-15942 GCF_000611645.1 Monoraphidium neglectum | reverse complement strand
GGACTTACGAGGAAACCCCCCGAGGAACTTTTGATACATGAGGCACACTGTGCAATTGCTGCACAGCGTCAGCGTACAAAAAAAGGCCCACCCACTCCGCACAGCTGACTCGATGGCCGCCTTGCGATCGTCCACAGGCATGCCCAGCACACCAGCACACCACTCCTCGGGCCTCTGGAAGATTACTTCGACCGCATCACCACGAAATACGGTGTTGTCAGTGCCTGGGAACAACTCAGGCAATGTCTGCCACAGCTGCTGCCGTAAAGTCGGCGCATCCATGGGGACAAGTGCCTGCGCACGCTACATCGGCGATCGTGAGAGCGGTGAGCGGCAGGCAGCACGCAATGCCTGAACGTTTTGTTACCCTGGCATTGTAACCAGCATGGCGATGAAGCCAGCATCAGACTAAGGGCAGCACTGCACCTCTTAGCAGGCACTGAGAGCAGCCGGCAGCGGCTCGCGCTGGTGCCGTAGGTTGTGCGCCACCTGTGCCAAGCATGGCCCCCAGCCAGCGCACGCACCTCGCAGCAACTAGGCACCCCTCAACCTCCTCCCGAAAACGCTGCAGCGCAGGCAGGGTTGGCTGCCCGTTGCCCGCTCCTAGGCCGTCAGTAGCACAATGGCATCACTGCAAGGGCCTACGCAGTTCACTGCCTCGCGAAGCCTGGAGGTGCAAGTGCCTGCTCGCTCAAATTCGCCACTGGGGGCGAACCCAGCACCTGCTCTGGATAATTCTACAGCACCAAGCGCGGAGGAAGTGGTCAGCTCAGAGAAAGGGCTGCTGTCAGAGTGTAGGCTTCGAAATGTTTGGTGAGTAGTTTGTGTGCACTGGATATATTATCCAAACCAATTGTCAACAAGAAAGCGCAGGTGATGTGACGAGGCAACCAGCTGAAATGCCATTGCTCGCTTATGCTGCAAGGCCCTGTAGCTGCCCTGTAGCTGCCGATGTAGCTGCTGCGTTTGGCAGGTGCTTCATTTCTTCGCACGAAAGGTCTCCAGGAAGCGTGGGTTGAGCAGAGCCTCACACAGATGTATGAACGAGTAATCATCCTGTTTGGCCATGATGCACGCGTCCATGGATGGATGCATGCATGCATGCAGCACACCGTATGCATGCATGATAGATAGATTATGATACAGGAGTATGTCATTCCAGCCCTGAAGTAGACAGGAAACCGTATCAAAGACAGGAATGGATGCGGTCAGCAGGAAGAAGTGAGATGATCAACGCCCACGCTTCCTGGAGGAGGGAGAGGTGAGCCTCCTTCCATGCGGAACGGTTTGAGCAGACGTCGTCTAGGTTAACCGTACCGAACTCTATCCCTACAGCAGCGCAGTCGTCCTCATGAGGCGCGCCCCTAAACGACGTGAGTTTAGGCAGACTGATGTGTGACGTGCGCACTGATTAGGATTAGGATTAGGATTGTTACAGCGTCCCGCGGTCCCCCGCTCCGTCCTGGAGCCATCCAGGCTCATGGGATTGTACAGTAAAGCACCAGCGTTGTGTGACTGCGAGTCAGGTGGCTACCGTGCGCCGTTCAAAGCAGGCGTGCACGAAGGCCCCCAGTGTGTGCTGATCCGCGCTGCGCGCAACGGCGCGCATGC
>NW_014013154.1:12186-14145 GCF_000611645.1 Monoraphidium neglectum | reverse complement strand
CGGCGCGCATGCGCGCAAGCGCGGGTAGATTTGCAAACAAGGGCGCAAAGCGCGGCTCGGCCCGCAGGTCCGCGTATGCGGGGCAATCAAGCAGAGCATGTTCACTGAGTGATTAAGCTGAGGCAGCCTGTAACTGGACATGTGGTCATCAACGGAACGCTCAGCACACTGGTTGTAAGTATATTCAGAGCTGTGCCTGTCACTGCGTCGCACGCCGAGAATTCGCCGCAGGCATTTGTTGTGAAAGACGTTCAGCCGCTGCTCTAGAGCCGCTGGCAACGCCCAACATTCGCTGCCAAACAGCAGGACAGTGCGCACACACGTTTGGTATACAACTGACTTGAGCCCAATAGGGTATTTCCGGCTGGGCGTGTCCCAACCATACCGACCGAAACCTATGAACAGCAGCACCTGCCTTTGCAATGAGCATTGATCTCCGCCTCACACGTGCAGTCAGTTGTCACAAGGGAGCCCAGATGCTTGAACTGTTTCACTTGCTTCGCCTTTGCACCGTGCATGGAACAACCACATGCATGCGGCGTGGGAAAAGCATCATGCACGTGCAGGCAGGCAAGCAGGACAGGGGCAGCCAGAGTGTGCGTATTGCTAGCAGGGCCAGGGGCATGCAGGTGGCGGGTAGGAGGCAGGTGCTAGCAGACAATATGAGTCAGCAGGGATGGGTAGCAGAAGAATTTGTTGACAGAGGACACATCAGAGGCCATGATGGAGGAACCAGAACAGCAAGTAGAGGCTGTTTGGTGCAAGGCAAAGATTATTTGCACGGCTGCAGTTCGGGAGTACTCCCCAATTCAGCAAGTAGTTGCGGAGGCGATTCTAAAAACTTCAAACAAGCAACCCCCCACACATTTCAAAACTTAAAAGACAAGCAGGCCGGCCAGCAACCAGACAGGGAGGCAGACAAGAAGTGCCGCAAGCAGGCTAGATGGAGAGGCAATTGCCTCTCGGCAAGCAGGCGCCTGCCTGCTGGCTCTAGACAGGCAGGCAGGCATGCGGCAGCCTGCCTGAGGCAAGGAGGCAGACGATCAGCAGGCACGTTATGAGCAGGCAGCCAACCAGCTGTTAATCAGCAGAGAAGCAAGCAGGGTAAGCAGCAGGCAGGTAGACAGGAAGCAGACAAGGCGGACACGCAGGCAGGCAGACACGCAGGAACTGTGTTGCTAGCAACAGGTGTGCAGCAGAACACCAGATTGCAAAGCAGACAACTTTGTGATGCTTGCTCCTCTGGATCCATCAACTCTCCACTGAAACATTGTCCCATGAGTGCACTGATCCTTCCATTTTCAACAGTTTATTTTTGTGGTGTGTGGCAGTTATCCCTTGATTGTCCAAGTTGGAGCCGGGGTACTTGCATGGCCGCCAGCAAGCAATGACTGAGTATCTGGGCGCATGATTAAACATAGGGATGTATGGTTGTGCAGGTTGATTTTGCTATCATTGGATACTCCAGTTCATGAAATTGCATAGATGCGCAAATTCAATGGACTTCGTGCATGACATTCACAGAATGAATAAAGGCGCGTCTACCGCGATGTGCAAAATCTGACTGAGCATGATGGTCAACGAACACGCAATATAAAAGCGCACCGTCTGGCATCGATATCGATCAGCACATCCGTGTCAACACTTGCCGATACGCCTGAGTCTGATGACCATGTCGGGCAGCTGCACTACTGTGCCACCTGGCAGTTACTCACAGCTAGATGTCGATATACATGGGGTTGTGACTTAGCAGCCAGGGAGGCCAACCTCTCAGCCGCACAAGTACTGTCCTGCGACACCTTCCCCTGAGGCGCACGCCTAAAGCACGCGGCCCAGCAGGCCGCCAGACCCCTCTCAACCTCTGCCCGTTGCAATCAAATGCCCCACACAACCCATTCGCTCCCCCCACCGGCCCCAATGTGCCCTGCCGCCAGCACTGACCCACGCCACCCCCCCCCC
>NW_014013154.1:9555-11361 GCF_000611645.1 Monoraphidium neglectum | reverse complement strand
AAAAGGAGAGGGGGCGATTGTACGATATTGCTTGAAGCGGTCGCTCGGAAGGACGTTCGGTACAAACTAATAGCACCGCAAGCCCAGGCTGCAGCTTGCCGTGGCGACCGAATGGCGCCTTACACTGACCTGCAGATACGCTGACGGAAGTCGACCCACGTTTGACCGGCGCGGGGTGCTGCTGCAACTGGACATCCGTATCCATGCTTGCCCCTGCGTGCAGCCCTCGCCCTGCCGGCACACCGAACCTCCAAGCCGGGATGCACGGGCTCTGGAGCTCTACAGTGGTAGCACAAGGGCCGAGCACTAACGCGGGCTCATGCCCATCCAGGATCTGTGGTGCAGGGCCGAAACACGGATGGAGGCCCGCGGCGATCGGGAGACGCACTACTCGCAGGCCACACTCAAGTCGGATCAAGTGGGGCCAGGGCGGCCGCTGCCGCGTTCCTCCCTCTTGCACAGCTCTCATCAAGGTGAATGCAACCGTTTGCTACCCCTCACGTTCCATGCAAACGTGGTGGGTCATCATGAGTGATGCTGAGCAGCGCTTCACCATTGTTTGATCGCCCTGTTTGAGAGCTGCACCAGCCTATCCCCTTTCTGTGCAAAGCATGTGTGCGATGCCCTTGACTGTTCATCCCCTTTGCAGTGTTTCGTGCGCCTCGGCGCTGTGGCCCCGCGCGGCAACGTCCAGCCCTCCCCCGCTGCGCCCCCCCCCCTTGCAATGAAGCTTTGCCCTCGACCTTTACGATTACAAGGCGCAACAGAAACGTGCCAGCAGGGCCGCCGCGCCGCCACTGCTGCGGCTGCCGCGGGTTGCGCCACCGTGCTGCGGGCGCTGGAGCGCCCGCCGCAGGTGTCATGTGGTGAAAGCAACCGCTGCGAAGCCGGTGTTGTGTCACTTCACTTCCCGGCCGCCTTCTCAGCGAGCAGCTGCTCCAGCATGTCCTCGTCATCCTCATCCTCGTCATCCTCAAAATCGTAGTCCTCATCGTCGTCCTCGTCGTCGTCAGCGCTTCTGCTCTGCGCCCCCGCCCCGGCATCGAAGTCGGCGCTCTCCTCGCCGTCCTCCTCCTCGCTGCCAGACAGCGCCTCGCCCGCCGCCGCCTGCCGCAGGAACCAAGCCTTGCCCGTGATACGCGCCTCCCCGCCGCCGCCCATGGCCCCACCGCCGCCGCCCTTGCCGCCGCCGTCCGCCGCCGCCACGGCCGCCTTTTGGGCGGCCATCTCTGCGTCGAATTTCTTCTTCCAGGCTAGGAAGGTCTCCACCGTGACTTGGTGGCCGTGCGCCCGCATCGCCGCGTGCCGCGCCTCCTCCTCCGCGTCCGCCCGCTTCCGCTCCGCCTCCGGGTCCGGCCCCGCCGCCTGCCGCAGCCGCTGCGCGAGCCACTCCTGGCTCGTGGTCACGAGGTTGTAGATCATCGCCATGCCGAGGTTCTCTTGGACGACGGCGTCCAAGGTTGACTGGAGAGCGCGGATGTCGGCGTCGCTGAGGCCTCTGACGCTGCGGGGCTTGAGGCAGGGCGCCTCGTCCGGGTACTGCGGCGTGTCTGGATGGGTTGACAGGGACCGCCCCACATGTATGGCATCGAGGAGGGGGGGGGGGCAGGGAGCTGGCGGTGCTGAGGTGGCCGGAGGATGAAATCTTGGGGGTTTGGCGGGTTCGGCGGTGGTCATAGAAAGGGCTTGCAAACGAAGGTCGCTCTGCCGTCCTCAGCCGGGCCGCCGGCCAGCGGCAACGGCGGCACGGCAACCTGAGGAAGCGCCCAGCAAGGCGAGTGAGCGGCGCCCCTCCCTCCCCCACCC
>NW_014013154.1:0-9115 GCF_000611645.1 Monoraphidium neglectum | reverse complement strand
CCCCCACCCCGCCCTGCCCCGCCGCGGCACCCGTACACGTTGCTGACCCAGCAAGCGCCACTGACCCCCTGCCCCGCTGAGCCGCTGCTCTGGTGTCTGTGCCCCCCCCCCCTCGTTAAACGGTGGGCAGAGGGCGACCCTGTAACTCCCCGCAGCCCCTCACGCGCAAAGAGAAGCTCCAGCTCTAGCTCGTCATCGCCAGCGCCGCCGTCGTCGCCATCCATCTCCTCAGTTGGCCGAATATGGACCTGAGGTGGTGGGTCCCGGGCGTTGGAGGCGGCGGGATGGGTCGTGATGTGCGTGCAGGTGAGATAGACCGAGCCAAGAGCCGAGGCGCGCCGCCAGGCCGCCAGGCCGCGGGCGCCGGCCAGCGCCCCGCCCTGGGGGCAGCGGAGGCGGCCACCAGCTGGCGCTGCGGCTGCGACCGCCCTTCATGGGCAGGTTCGTCATCAGGCCTAGTCCCATCCGCTACCTCTGTGCCGGCACCCGCCTCGGCAACGCTATGAATTATTTTGATTCCATGACCTCCTGCTGCCTGTATGACTCCACGACGCTGAGCACGCGGCAACCCCCCAAGCTGCTCCCCCACCCACCATGCTGCACCCCAGCCCCAAACGTCCCCTTTCCCACACGACGGCCATCGCGCCGAAACCCTGGCGCTGCCGCCGCCACCGCTGCGGGCTGTGCCACGCTCCGCACCTTGTACGTCTGCCCGTGGGTTGTCCAGCCTGGCGGCAGCATGCCCTCGTACTCTGACAGGTCATCCATTAGGATGGCCTCGAGCGCCTCCAGCTCCATCTCCTGCTCCCCTGCATAGTCTGTCATGGCGGCGGCGCCGCTGCTGAATTGGATGTCTCAAGGGCCCGCCAGCCACGCAGTTGGGAGCTGAGGGGAAAGTGGGGACCTGTGGCACAGCGGCAGCATCAGTGCAGCAACACAGCGGCGAGTGAGCGAAGCGGCGGCGGCCGCGCGTGCTGGGCTGTAGCGTCATAGGCTGAAAGAGCATTGAAAGCTCATTGCTGTATCGAGCGACCTAGCATTGCACGAAACGCTTCACACACCCGAGTGCAAACGGTGATCTACACTGTCAGCGAGGATCCACTAAGAGTGTGTGTGATGTCGTCTCTTAAGCAGGACTTTGACAAAATTACCTCAATACTGTATCTGCAAAGCCGTGCTTGGGATCCCGTTCAAGCTGCACCCGCTGCACCATCGGCGGCAGTGTTTCAGTCGTGTCACCAGTTCCAGCGGTCACCAGTCCCTCAATGGTTCTGCTCAATCACGCCGCACGCAGGTCCGGCGCAATATCATAAGCTGCGGTTTGAGTTTCTTTTGCTCATAATCACTGCTCACCCCTCCGCGACGCCGCTGCACGCACTGCAGCGACCATCGATGCTAGGGCGGCGGATGGCGGCGCCGCAACCGCGACCGGTGGCGTCAAGGAGGCCTCGCCCGTGGAGAGCGTCTGAGGGCAGTCCGCGTGCTGGCCGCGTGAGCCTTACTGCAAAACTTGGGAAGCGGTTTGCCCGCGTGAAGACCAACTCGCCAAGCCTGGCGCTTCCTTGCTTCATGGCAATGAATGTCACATGGTGTGATGCTAGTGAGCCGCCTGGCCCACCAGCAGTGCCGACGGCGTCGCGATTGGCTGACTGCAGACGCGTACACACAACAGTACAACTGTGCAAACGCTGCCAAAAAAATGAACTAGGACCTCTGACAGACGGGGGGTCTCATACAGCTGTGTAAGGACTGCGGGGCAAGGCGACTTGGAGGGCACTTTTGGCTGGCTGATGGCTTGTGTTGCAGGAGGTTTGAGCTTGCTATAACCCATCAGTTTGCCCTCACAACTTGCAATCGCGCGAGCCTCTTTTTGTCACCTTTGACACGCTACCACCGGCACACGTCTGCATCCACCATCCATGACTTTGCTTGCTTGCACCCTGCCTGAGAACCACGCTTTGCCTGGTGTTCTCGTTGCAGCCTGTTCCCCTTTGTCTTCATGTCCCTTTGAGCCCCTAGAAACAAGAGCTCAAGCAGTCCTGGATGTGGTAATTTTCTGCTGCGGCTTCCTACACACAAAAATGCCAAGTATTGCCATGCAAAGGGGGCGCGCGCGCCTCCGAACAGCTGCGGAAAGCATAATCACAGCATGCCCACCGCTGCACCACCCCCCACACAACATTCCTCACAAAGTACATGTAAAATATGTATCATGTCCCGCCACCAGACCATCAGTGTATGACACCCGTATTCATACCTCCCTTGGGCAGTCGTTCGCTCGCATGGGTTGTCATTATGGTCTGGTCAATTGAGTCAAGCAGGGGTTGACCAAAAAAGGCTCGCATCATCCCCACGTGCTGCACCTCCCAACCATACACTATATACCGACAATATCCCAAGTGTGGGTTTCTGTTAGTCGGGTGATGATTTACCGTACGCAGGCTGGCTTCTTTTGTGCCTGCCGCTCGAGCTGCCGCACCCCGCTTCGGGCCATTCGTGTGCGCAGTGGCCTGCCTCGTCTAGTAGTATCCATGAATGATTCCGATCACTCACACATCCACTGAGCTGAGAGCCTGAGGTTGGGGCCTGGGAATCATGAAACAGGGCCGCCATCGTCAGGTGACACCAGCCCCCCCCAAGATGTCACCAGTCCCAACGGCGCGAAAAAGGCGCGCCTCTCGGGGAATGCTGGACAAAACGAGGAGGAGTGTAGTGACCTGAAAAACTCCTGCACTGCTGCAAAGTTGTGCCTGGTGTGTTCATGTGCGTGTGTATGTCCGTGCGTATGCATGTCCGTGCGTGTGCATGTCCGTGCGTGCGTGCGTATGTGTGTGTGTGGGGGGGGGGCGGGTGCACACGCGCTGACCCGCATGCACGTGCTTGGATATAGCACGTGCTCGCTCGCTCCATGCAATCCCCCCTTCACACTGCCCCCGAGGCTCCACCCGGGCAAGCGAGGTTTACACCAGATTCGTCCTCCTCGTTAGTTTTTCCGCAGCCGCATCTCCGCGACCACGTCGCATTTGCAGCTCGTCACATGTGCGTACGCCCGCCGCAGCACCGCGCCCGCGCCAGCGCCACCGGCCAGCGCCTCCCACGCCGCCGCGCCGGCGGGCGCCCCCTCCCACGGCCGGAACGCCACCTGCAGCGCCGCCGCCGGCCGCTCGGCCCCGGCAAGGCCGGTGAGGGACGACAGCGGCGCGGCGCCGCCAGACGCGCAGAGGAAGCGCGCGCCGGGGGCACGGGCGGCCGCGGCCGCGCCGGCGGCGCGCAGGACCTGGGCGTTGACCTGCGGATGCCAAGCGTGTTTGGTTTGCAGGGGGCGCAGTGTGTCCGGGGCTCAAAAGAATGGAAGGGCAAACGGGTCAGTAATGGTGCTTTGTGTGTTGCAATTTCCACAGTCGAGAAATCGCTCCGCAGAAGTCCGTTCCGCAGCTGCCTGACAGGCGCCACAGCCCTCTGCCGCACGGCTCGTGCGACGCGCGACCTGCACCCCCGGCCTGCCTGGCACTGCTACACTCCAAGCCCCCCCCCCCAAAAAATCGCCCGCAGCCCACCAGGTCGGCGACCACGCCATGCAAGGGCACCCCCTCAGCCGAGAACTCCACCAACCCTGAATCATCCTCGCCCCGCGAGGTCGTATCACTCTCCTTGCCAGCACCTCCTGCCACATGCGTGCCCGCGCCGGCGACACCAACGGCCCGCTCCGTGCGCGCGCCCATGGCTTCGCCGCTGCCGCCGCCGTTTGGCGGCAGCAGGTGCAGGCGCGGGTGAGCCTCCAGCAGCCGCCTAAACTCTCGGGCGGCCGCAAAGGCGCCTGCCTCGCCGGATGGTGCGGCTCCCGCGTCCACGCACGCGCGTGCATCCGGATCGCAGCAGGCGCAGCGGCCCCAGACGCAGCCGCCAAGCAGCGAACAGCGGAGCGCTTCAAGAGCCGACACGCCGCCCCGTTCTCCCTCATGCTGCTGCTCCTGCTCCTGCCGCGGCAGCTGCTGCTGCTGCTGCTGCTGCTCCTGCTGCCGCGGCTGCTGATGATGATCATGGTGATGATGGTCATGGTCATCGTGATGCTGGTGGTGGTGGTGGTGGTGGTGGGTATCGCTGTGCCCGTTCGCGGCATTCGCACCCGGCAACGCCGGCATCGTCGCCGCCGCCGCCGCCGCGTCAGACTGCCCGATCAACACCAGCCGCGTCGCCGGCGGCCCCTGCCACGGCCCCTCAGCGCGGCACTCCGCACGCGCGCGCCCCGAGAGGTGGAAGACGTAGCGCGCGCGGCGGCGCTGACTCAGCCAGACGACGCCCTTGGCGCGGAGCAGGCCTGGCGGGGGGGCAGGTGGTGGGGCGCATGACGCAGAGTGGCGGCTTGTCAAGGGATGCAGTGATTGTGAGATGAGAGAAAAAAAAGCGCAGGACAAGCCGAGTCGTGAGAGGTGGCCCTGCGCAGCCCTGTCCTGTGGGGAGGCGGGAGCGGGCGCCACGGGGGCCCCTGCCACGCAGGCTTCAGGCACACCAGACCCTGGCCACTGGCGTGCCGCAGAGCCCCAGCGAGGCGCGCCGCCGCTTCAATGAGGAATGCGCGAATAAAGCCACACAGGCTCGCCCCGGGCCGTCCCTTGGCCCCCGCTGATGTTGCGGCGCCCCGCACCCGGCGTGCGCAGCAGCCGCTCGGCCACCCAGGCTTGGAAGCACGCCATGCAGAGCGGCGCCTCCTCCAGCACCACCGACACGCTCTCAAACGCCACCGCGTGCGCCGGCGCGGCGCCTCGCTGCCTATCGGCGTGGTCAGAGCTGCCGTTGCCGCCGTTGCCGGCCCGCTCGCCCTGCTGCTGCCGCAGCAGCCGCGGCCGCGGCCGCGCGCCGGCGCCCGTGCGGGGCGTCGGCCGAGCGACCAGCCCCTCGTGCGACAGGAACCCCTCCCCGCCCCCGCCAACTGTGGCATCGTCGCCTGCGCCCCCGCCCGGCGCCGCCGCCTCCGGCGCCGCCATGCCGCCGTCCACCGCCCCCGCCGCCGCGCCAGGCGCGGCGCCGCCGCACGGCGCGTCGGCAGCGCCGAGGGCCGTTTCTGGGGGCACCTGGCCAAAGCGGCAGCGCATGAGCCGCGCGGAGGGGTTGATGCGGCGGAGCGCGTCCTCAAGATCTGAGATCTGCCCCAGGGTGGCCAGATCGACCTGTTGTGTCGAGGCAGGGTTTTGGGGCGCAGGGGCAGGCCGGAGTTGGGAGGGAGTGGGGATGGGCCGGCTCCCGCCGCATGGGTCGAGCGAGTGTTATGGGAAACAGCGAGGCAGGGTCTGACGCGAGTGTGCAGTCGTGACTGCAGCTTGCGAGATCGTGAGCCAATGGGGAATGGGAAGGAGGAAACCCCCTCGTCGAAGAATGGCCTATTCAATGCAAAACACCACGTATACCTCACTTCCGTGTCTGATGGTTTCCGTACACAGCAGTCGCCGCAAGGCAGGGGTCGCTGCATCCAGCCCGATCAAGGTGCCAGCGTTGGGCCCGCCCACTCACCTTGTTGATGACTACGAGGTCTGCCGCCCGCAGCTGCGAGGCATGGGGTTGACAGGGCGTCGCGCGGTCAAGTGGTGAATCCAGATGTCGCCCGGAGGATACATCAACCCTAAAACCTCAACCCTGGTGAGGGACCGGACACAATGAGGACATGCGTCAGCACCGCCCCCGCGCCGCGTACGGCCGGCTCAGTGCAGCTCTCCGCAGCACGTCCCTGCCCCGGCCCACGCCGCCCCGCTTGACCACGCGGCCGCGCCCTGGCTGCGCTGCCACCGCGCCGCACCTGGGCCAGCGCCACGCCGCCCACCCCGCCTCCTCCTCCTCCGCCGCCGGGTGCCTCTTCAGCTTCCGCCGCCCGCAGCATCTCGGCCCCCGCCTCTGCGTCCACCACGCACATGACCGAGTCCAGCAGGAACCCGCCCCCGGCCAGGGCGGAAGCCAGCGCCCCCGCGTCGGCGGCGCCAGAGGTCTCCACCAGCTGTGTGGGTTGGATCGGATATCGGGGTTGGAAACCGGGGGTGGATTGGGTTGAAAATCGGGGTTGGAAATCGGGGTGTGGGAGGGGCGTCGCTCACGCGCGCTGTTGCGCAGTGACGTGCTGTGCTGTGCTGCGTGATGCTGGGGTGTGTTGATATGTGCTCTGCTGTCGTGGGCAGGGCGAGCACACCCGCAGGTGACGGCTGCCTCTGTCAGGGGCACAGTGACGTCTGCAGTCGGCTGCGCGTGGCACTTGGCTGGGCGCCTGGTGTGCTGGTGCAGCCCCTGAGACCCCGCGACACTGACATAAGGCGGCAGCGAGTCCAGGCGGCCAGCGGCAGCAACGAGCAGCGCCGACAGTCCTGTCGACACGCAGCCCCAAGGGGCAACAACGCCCCTGTCAGAGCGCAGCGCGTTCACGCTGGCAACAGCAAACTGCAAAAGACGATGTAAATGAATGTTCATTCATGACACAAAACTGCTGTACAGCACAACGGCGCACGGAATTCTGCAAAGCTACCATGAAGGTGAGAAACAACGCCCAGCAAGAGACATGAGCTCACCAGCAGGTCGAGCTCCTGGTAGGCGCGGCCGCCCACCAGCGCCGCCAGCGCGTCGCCGAACGCCCCAGACACGGCGCAGCACGCGCAGCCGCCCGACAGGTCCGCGGGCCGCACGCCCACCGCTGCGTTGCGCTGGCGCGGCGGGGCGCGGCGCGGCGCATGAGGCGGCATGTAGCGGTTGAGGCGGCAGGGGTAAGGGGGCAGCGGCGCATCGGCCAAGGGGCAGGCGGGTGGGGGCGGCGGTCGAGCCAAGCCACGCGCGCGTCCCCTCCGCGGCGCATCGGCGAGACCCTTAGTTACCATAGGGCAGCGTTTTTCAGGTGCTGCTACTGCCGCCGCCCGCCTCCCCACTCTCGGCCCCAACTCCCCTTCCCCATGCGCCGAAAACACAATCAGTCTCACCTGCCGCGCGTTGAGCAGGGCGCTGTCGACGTCCACGTGCCCAGCCTCGTTCACCAGCACGCCGATGCGCAGGCCGCCCCTGATGAGCGCACGCGCAGCCGGGTGCGTTAGTTGCGCCGGATATCGCCACTCGTCGGGCCAACCAGCAGCATAGAAAAGGCATGCTTCGGGACAATGGGCGCACGGTCCCTGGATTCTTCACGCGCAGCTGCGTGCTGCCGCTCTCACTGCGACCCACTGCCACCCACCAAACACATACATACGCACACACATCCCCTGACCACCTTGTCCACCCCTCTCAAGTTCCAAAGCGGTGCCGAGGGCGTGCTCACCCCGCATCCAGCAAATGCTGCACCAGGGTGGTTTTACCTGACCCCAGGAATCCCGTCACAACCACCGCTGGTACAGCTGCGGGGCGCGGCGCGCGGGGCCGGGAAAGTATGCGATGCGCGATTTGCGAATGCTGGATGCGCCTGAGGTCTGATGCTGCAGAGTGCGCCGCTGCCATGCGAGCGTGGCCAGGGCAGTGGTTTGGCTGTTGGAGCAACTTGAAATGCGTGCTGACTTGGCTCAACAAGTTGCATGCTGTGTTGGCGGGCCGTGCGTTGATCCTAGGTGCTCGGCCCGTCCCTGGTGCTGTGGTGACGCCAGGTCGCCCGCACCTCGTGCGCCTGCGGACGCCCACTGCGGCAGCAGCAGGTGCTGCTCATATCTAGAAGTAAGCGCTGTTGTGGCTGCTTCCCCCAACTCAAGCCCCGTCGCCGTGCCCATTGTCTCACTGCAGACTGCTGTGTGCTCTGCGACAGCAGATCGACTACCGTACTTCGTGTTTTCGATGCGCGCGCTTTTGTACTGATCTGGCATTGATGTCGATCGTGTACTCACAACATCGTTGACGTGTGATGAGCCAGATCAGCTGTGGAAGCTCTTTGAGTTCACACAATGGCCACGCTCGCCTCATGGGAACTGGACACTAAGCGTTATTTAGGCTTGCTAGAGAAGTTGATTGGTCAGTATCGGTCGTTGACGGGCTGCGAGTACCGGCGTCGCCGAAGAGCGGCCAGCGGCCAGCCAGAGCCTGCAAACGCGTTTGGGTCTCGCCGCTGCACGCCAACCCGTGCTTCCGACGCATCGAGCGCAGGGGAGAGCAAATGGCTGCAGAACAACCCTCCAGACCTGGTGCCTACAGAGGACAGGGGTAAGTGTAACCCCTTGCTCTGGAGTGCGGGGGCCAAGCACCGAGCGAAGCCACCGCAGCGGGTCCATGAAGACAGCAGCGGCGGTCCTGATGGCACCTGCGCAGCCAGAGGAGGTGCAAGCCAACCTTGTTGCACAATGACAAGTATCGGCCTGCCTATGTTTATGTGTGTCAGACCGGTCCCTTTGCAGCCGCTGCTGCGTGCCTGGCGCGCCGACGCAACCCCCTCCGGCTCCCCCACCCACGCCGCGCGCAGCTGCGCGGCACGTGATTGAGCACCTGGCGCCCGTTTCGGAAGACAACGGCGGCCCCCTACGCGTGACCCAGGCGCGCCCCCTGCCCTCCTTTGCCCGCCACGCTTGCGCGCCCTACCCCTGCGCATGGATCCTGTCCACATCAATCCCCCCCTCTCCAGCCACCCCTCCAAGCCTTCCCATCTGCAATGACGCCATGGCTGCCATCGCCCCGCGCCCCCGAAGGTGGCGTTTGTGGAGGGCCGCAGCAACGTGATGGTGGAGTATCCTGGCACCACAGACGCCGTGGTGTCGCTCGTGGGCTGCCATCTGGTGGGTGTGCTGACCTGGCGGCGTGTCGGGCGCCAAGGGGGTTGCGTCTGCCCACGCAATGTTCGCCCTTTGTACCACGCGGAAGCATGCCGAGGCGGATGGGGGTGGAACTCACCACCCATCACTGTTCCTCGCCTCGCCCTGCGGCACCCTTTTCTCTTCCTCAACGCGCGCACACACACATGCGCACGTGCGCACACACACACACGTGCTCGCGCACACAAATGCACACATGCACACATACTATGTACCCCTCAGCCTCTCACTCTTGCGCATCCGCAACCGCCCCCCCCCTTCTAGGACGTTGTGACTGCCAACCCTGACACCTGGTCCTTTGACCCCTTCAAGCTCACCGTGGAGGGCGACAAGCTGCTGGTGGGTGGGTGTATCTGTGTGGGGGC
>NW_014013155.1:24761-27587 GCF_000611645.1 Monoraphidium neglectum | reverse complement strand
GGGGGTGGGGTGATAGGTGGGCCGAGCGCGTTCCCTGTCCACGGAGGTTTCGCGTCTCTGCTGGCAAAGCAAGATGTGGTGTAATGTGGTGTCTTAAGCGTATGAAATCGTGGTTTGGTGCATGAATGGGTGGGTGGGTGCGCGGGTGGGTAGAGAGGGAGGGTGGTTGGGAGGGTGCAGGGGTGGATGAGCAGCGCCAGTGGTGAGACGGATGCGTTGCGTTTTGACATGACCGCAGTGCTGGCGAAAGGACCCTCCTGCTCCGCCCAGTGAGCAGGTCACCTTGTGCACTGTAATACCAGGGATCTTGGCTGTGACCTGCTCAATCCACGACTGCATGTTTTCGAGAAACACGGTCGTGCCGCCACAGTTGGCGGCCGCCCAGATAGCAGAGTCTGGGGAGGAGCGTAAGCAGAGGGGGGTTCTGTCATCGAGGAGGCGGCCCCCTAGGCAAGGTTGCTTGTGTAGCTAAAGGATGCTGACGTGTAAGCGGCTCGCCCGCTCTGCAAAAGAAGCCGCATGCGGCCATGCACGAGATTGCGCCTGCGGCCGCCCGGTGCACAGCACACTCGTCAAATGCACTCGGCACTTCGTGTGCACCCGGGACCTTGTATCTGCTAGACTTCTGCAAGCCATTTTTTCCTGTTGGCTTCAAACATTGAAACTCGCAGGTCCTGCTCACCATAGCCGAGGCCGAAGACCAGGAAGTCGCTTGGCGCCGCCATCGGCCGCGCCGTGCGCACCGCCTGCGCGATCCAGAGCATTTGAGGCAGCGACAGCTGCGGCGGCGACTCAGCGGCGGCGCCCTCGGCGATGATGCTTATGTAATCGTTGCGGCACTTCCCCGACGGCGGTCGCCTGGCGTTTTTTAAATTCCAATTTGCAAGGCGGCGGGGGCGCCGGCAGGGGGGCGGGGTAGGGCTTGTTTTCCAACAATGCATGTTGTAATTTGTGAGCGTAGGCGCGTGCGTGCCAGGCGCCAAGGCGGCGGCGACGGCGCGAGGCGATCCGACGTGACAGCTTTTCTGACACAGAGGCGGACAGCGATTCGGCCTGGCCCATGCACGCCGTGCTCTCCTCTGAAAGAGCGCTGCCGGTAGCTGCCACCCAACCGCCCGCGGCGCCGTACCATGGTTGTATCGCCGTCCCTGGCTCCGCGCCATCGTCCAGCCTGCCGCCGCCCATTCTCCGCCCCAGCATGAACATCGCGACGAGCGCAAGCACGGCAACCGCGACCTGGCCGCTGGATACACCCCCGGGCTTGCCAGCTGCAGTAGGCGCGAGCGCGACCATTGCGCCGCTGCCCGTCGATCCGGGTATACTGCTGTTAAGAACTGCCACGAGTGACTAACAAAGATTTCAAGAGCTCACGCGGATACTGGACCACCGGAATGGTGCAACCACTCGCAGCTCTGTCCCACGTATGACGTGCAGTTCGCTTGCCACCTCGCGGCTGCATAAGACCGATGGGAGCTGTCGGAGGGCTTCTTAATCATATAAAACCTGTATTATTGGCGTGCAGGGGGTACGGTGCCGTGTCACTGAGTCACCCGCGTGTTGCCCGAGCCAACCTCCGACCCCACACCGTACGTCAGGACGAAGCAATGACAGAAGCAAATCAGTAACCTGAAGTCTCTTGTGTCGCCTGGGTCCCGGTGGCCTCGCCAGCTGCGCACGCAAAGGTTCCAACGCGGTGTGCGCAGCATGCGCCGCCACAGCACGCCTGAGAGCATCGGCACTCCACTCAGCGGTCTGGTTCGTCTTGCACGGCAGTAATGACATGTCGCTGACGCCTTCAACTGCATCCACCCGGCACGCTGGCCCTAGAAGAGCAGATACGCAGTGGGGGGGACACCAGTCAACCGTATTCCGATAAGGCCAATCAATGCATGTTGCCTACCGAGTGTTTCAAATTTCAGCCCTCACCCACACCACCTGCCGGTCTTCTTTGAGAAACCTATTGAGTCACAGCATGACAGCATTGGATAGGGAGAAAAGAAGGCGCAAAGCCAGTTACGCTAGGTCGACTGTGTGCCATGGGGCTGGACCCGAGTGATGACGATTTACAGAACCTTTGCATGTCACTCGCATGAAATCACAAGAAGTACACCCAAGCGCGATAGAAACATCGCCGAGCGCATTCTCTAGTCTGACTGGTAGTGAGAGGGGGGAAGCACACACTGCAATCGCACAAGCACGGAGCCAAGCGATTTCGCAGGCGTTGCGGGCCAGGACGATGACGCTTGTGGCGCCGCAGCTCGCACACGGAGCTCAGGCGGCCCGCGCCGCGCGGCCGTCAGCCCCGCCACGCCCCCCTGCCCTGCCGTCGAAAGGGAGGGCGCCCTGCACGCCCCAACAAGCAGGCGGCCGACCCCTTCAGAGCTCGTCATGCGGCGGCAGCTCCTCCCCCTCGGCGCCGCCGCCCTCCCCCCGCTGCCGCCCGCCCTCCGCGTCACCCCGCGTCGAAGCCCCCTCCTCCCCTGCCTCCGCCCCGCCCTCCGCCTGCTGCTGCTGCCCCTCTGGAGCCTTCTCCTTGTCAGCGCCGGCGCCGGCGCCGGCGCCGGCGCCTGCGTCTGCGCCTGCGTCCGCCGTCTTGTTCGCGCTCTTGTCAGCCGAGGGCGGCGGCCGGGGCTTCCGCTTGTTGTTCAGCCGGTCGAACGCTTTGCTGAGCAGCTCCCAGCGGAGTGTGACCGAGAGGGACTCGAACGCGGGCTCCTCGTGGGCGGCCAGCTTGGCCTGGGCGGCTTCTTGGTCGCCAAGCCACGACAGGAATTTGTTGAGCTGGGGTGGTCGGGGGTTGGGAGAAGCAAGGGGATGGTGGGGGTC
>NW_014013155.1:10213-22087 GCF_000611645.1 Monoraphidium neglectum | reverse complement strand
TGTGTGTGTGTGTGTGTGTGTGTGTGTGTGTGTGCATGTGCATGTGCGCGTGTGCCGCCTGCGGTCTTGAATGCTCCCATAACACCAGACGAGGCCGGGCGGCTCCTCGTCCACCCGGCCTTCAGCAGGACCACCCTGAGCCACCCGACCTCCCCCCTCCGGCCACGAACCCCTCCCCACTGCAGCCGCGGACGCGAGGCGTCAACCAGCCACCCGGCCATGCCATGTGATCACAGAGCTCTCCGGACTGCACCAACGCCCGCATGATGTCCCCGAGCCACACCTCGACCTCCACGACGCACTCCGCCCTGTCCAGCGCAACCAGTCCGCTCCAGTCCGCGTCAAAGCGAAGCGCGGTGACGCCGCTGTGGTTGTACCTGGACGGAGGTAGGAGATTACGTACACGGTGGGGGTGGGGTTTTGTCATTAGTCAGGTGCGTGCGGGGCTGGGGCCAGGTAGACAGGCCGGGTGTCAGCTGGAACAGTGACGGTCAGTACAGACTTGCCCACGCAAACTGCACAGCGTGCAACATGCCCACAGTGCTCGATTCATTGAGGCAGTATGTGTGCGAGGGACGCCCTTGCCGCCGCGACTGTGGCGCCTGGGCGGAGCGCGCGGGTCGCCATGGAGGAGGCCGCGCATGCGAGCTTGCGGCTGCCGCCACCCCCGCCTCCCGCCCCCGCACCTCGCCACGGCGTCCGCCACCCCGGTGACATCATACGACGCGATCACGGGGCCGCCCTCATGGCCCGGCGGCAGGCCGTGGCGCGCGGTGGTGTTGTACTCCAGGCGGAATGAGAAGGCGTCGGCCGTCAGGTTGTGGAATCTGGCGGGCCGTTCGACGGCGAGGGTGTCCGGCAGGGAGGGCGGGGAGGGTCGGAGGGATGGCGAAAGGGTGCACGACAGACAGTCCAAGGGCGATAAAGGCACGGGTATATGCCTGCTGCAGCCGCTGGCGCTGCTGGCCGCAACTCAAGCACGGGCCGCTTCCGCGCAGCTTCAGCACGGCCCCCTCACTTGACGGCCCGCTTGATGGGCAGTTTCTTGCCGGTGGGCAGCAGGCTCTTCACCAGGGGCCCCAACTGCTTTGAGGACAGCTCCTTGGGGTCGGAGTGCTGCACGCGGAAGGGTGCAAGGAGCAGGCAGCGTAGAAGAGGTGACACGCAGCGCAACACGCGCGAGAGAACACAGCCATTATGATAAAGGCATGCGTGCGTACGCAGAGGCAACAGGCTGGCGGGGTCACCAGGCCGGCGGCGAAAAGCGGCACGTCCCAGGGGTCTGCAGTGGCCTGCGGCCCGCACACCGCGGGCCAGACCCGCCCACGCCCGGCGCGAGGCCGCGGCCGGCGCAGGCGTGCGCATGCGGGGCACACACCAAGCCGCCACAAGAAGCGGGCCCCACCTCCTCGTCGCCGTCGGCGGCGGATGCGCCCCTGAGGTCATCGCTGATCCAGGTGACGCCGTACATCGCCACATCAGTCATGCCAAACCTGCGCAGATCAGGGTGGCCCCTCGCTGCTGTCAGCACGGCAGCGAATGTCCGCAAATCGGGGATGAGGCAGAGCTAGCGGCACAGGGCGGAGCCTCGCCGGGGGGCAGAAAGCGGAGCGCAAGGCGCCGCCGCCGCGCGCTGCGTCTGATCTAGGAGGGGCGCACGATGCTGAGCCAGGGCGCGGCGGCGTGGCGGCGTGGCGGATGGCAGGCAGCTCACTTGCGGAGCCGGAAGGAGGTGCTGAGGTTGGCTGCAAACAGCGCACCCCCGAGCACCACCGCCTCGTCAGCATCCAGGTGGCGGTCCAGGGAGCGGCCGCCCAGGGCCTCCGACAGGGCGGCCTGTGGAGAGGTGCGACAGTCGCGTGCGCGTGAGAAAGGAACGTGCAACGCGCACGCTCTTGCGACGGCTTCCGCGGGGCTGTGTGGTACGATGGGTCGTCAGCGACGCGCGGACGTGCAGCAGATGACAGAACCCTGATAGCACGGCAGCCGCACGTGCAGCGCAGTGGGCGCATGTGAGGACACGCCCCTGCCGACCCGCAACCCCGACTCCATTTACAGCGGCGGCGCAGCGGGCATGCTGGCGTCGACACACCCCTGCTGACAATAGGGCCAAGCATCGGCAGGGCTGTTGCGTGGCAGCCCCAGGTGCCTGGCGTTTGAGTCGTCGCCGCACACCTGCAGGCGCGGCACGCGGCTGCCGCCGCCCAGCAGCTCCACGGCGTCGATGTCTGAGGGCTTAAGGTTGTTGCGCTCCAGCAGGCGCTGCAGCGGCGCCGCCGCGCGCGCCCAGAAGCCGCCCTGCAGGGGCCACGGGGGCCAGGGGCGTGAGGGATGGCGAAGCAGGGCACGCTCAAGGGAGTTGTCTCTTTCTGATTTAGAAAACACTGTCGTTTCGAGCACACACATGCTCTCACACACGCGCGCGCACCCTCCCTCCAACTCACAGACGAGCACACGCACACGCATGAACACAACCATGCGCCCATGCACGCCCGCGCAAGCGAGCGTGTGCAAAAGCACCCCCTCACACATACACGCACACACACACACAAAATCTCAGCTGACGCGCTGCGGCCCCCTCCCACACTTGAACTGTGAACCCCTTCTGTCTCACTCTCTCTCCCACAAACACACACACACACACACACACACATTTCCCTTCACATACGCGCGACCTCTGCATATGCGCGCACGCCTGCAACCTCACACACACACATGCGCGTGCACCCGCACGCGAGCCTACGCCCTCACCTTTTCCGCGAGCTCCTCAAAATCCGCGCGCTTTATGGAGGATTGGAAGTCGCGGCCCTCGTGGAGCTCCTCCACGCTGAAGGGGGCGTCGCTGTTGGCAGACAGGATCTCCTTGGTGCGGCGCACCTGGCGGGGCGGGGGGGGGGAGGTGCGCGCGCGCGCGCGCGTGTGTGTGTGTGCGGGCGGGTGCTGTGATGTTTCGGGGGCGAGCATTGAAATTGTGTTGTGTGGTGGATGTGTAGACAGGTGTGCTTTAGAAGGGGTTTGTAAGCGCATATGTGTGTGTTGGGAGGTGGAACAATTCTGGGACTGTATGTGTATGTGTGTGTTTGTGTGTGCACATGCGCGTGCGTGCGCATGTGTATGTGTGTGTAGACTTACACACACACACACGCATGCACAAACACACGGCTGCCCGAGCTGCACAGGAGTGGCGCTGGCACTTATATTGGCAGAGCAGGCGGGGATGGGGTGCCCTCAACGGTGAATCCTGCTGCTGGGGCCCCACCTGGCGCTTGAGCTTGGCCATTGCCTTGGGCACTTGCCTGGGGGTCGCGTGTCATGGGGTGGGGTGGACGCGCGACATCACATGACATGACAACGCACGTCACGTCAAGATCCCACAGAGCGCTGGGTCAGGGCTCGATTGGCACCCACTTCCACCCCAGGTGATGCGCCGGCGCTGCACTCCCACTGCGCGTGAGCGCGCCCAGCAGTTGGGCGACACCAAACTCTCACATGTTGAGGCTCCCTGCTGCAGAACGCCCGCCCCCACACGAGGCGTGACCTGCACCAGGCGCAGGTGTGCCATGCCCGCCCCACTCCCACACCTGACATCACCCAGGCCAAACTTCTCGTTGAACTTCACGGCAAAGTGCTCCGTCAGCAGCATGTCTAGGGCGTTGCTGCCCAAGTCAGCCTCCCAGTCCGCATCCAGCACCTGCGTTGACCAGCGTCCGCCACAGATGTGGCAACCAATGCGGTCGCCTTTATTGCGGATGCTGCTGACACAACGCAGCAGCGCGGCTGGCCTGCGATGGCACGACGGCAGGGCCCCGCGCGCACGCACAGCTGACATCTCGGGAATGGGGCCGACGGCAGAGCAGCTGAGGGCGGGCGCGGGTGCGACCCGAGCGATGCATCATGTCGCACCTCGAACTGGTTGATCGGCTTAGGCTTGCTGCTGCCGGGCTCCTTGGCGCTGCGGGCGGGCGGAGAGCGGGCGTGCAAGAGGGTCCTAGTGGCGCTTGCGCCACATGACGGCAACCCACAACTGGAATGACTGCTGACGATGCCCCCTACAGGCACAACACGCCCGAGTCCTATCCAGGCACATGCTGTTTGCTGCCCTATTCATGCAGTGCCGCCCACGGCCTTGGGGTTTGCTGCGTTCTGAAGGGTTCAGGCGATGCAGGATGGCGGGCCCCTCTTGTCACCTGTAGGTCGAGTACTTGACAAGCGCCACCTCAGTGCTGCCGCTGCCCATGTCATAGAAGATCACCTGGGGGCCAAGCATAAGATGCGCACGCGTCACAGCTCGAATGAGGCGCGATTTACGGCTGCTGCGTTGCGAGGCGGCTCCAGGATAGCTTCGAGCTGAGGTGGGGCGCGGCGTTGTTCGAGGTGCCCCATGGCCGCGCTTTGTGGTGCGGCCGCCTGCACCACCACCAACGCCTGACGCCATTCCGACTATTGCGGCGAAGGGGCACGGCCCGAGGCGCCGCCCACGGCTCCTGAACGCCCGTTGCACAACGCCCTGCCTCCCCCATGTCACGCCCTTGGGATAGACCCCAGCCTACTGTCCAAAAAATAAGCCTCCCTCCGCACCCCCCTGGCCCCCACGCCCGGCCTGCCTCATGCCGGCCCTTGTCCAGCCATTGCTGCTCGCTGCCCGACAGCTTCCGCAGCCGTGGGCGCTGCGCCCCAACCGCCCAGCCGCAGGCCCATGTGCCCGTGCACTCGCGCGCGCGCGCGCGCGGACGCACCTTCTGCTCCTTGGCCGCAAAGTCCCGCTCAATGCCAAACTGCAGCGCCGCGGCCGAGTGGCTGTTCACCAGGGCCAACACATTGAGGCCCGCGAGCACGGCCGAGTCTTTGAGCGCCTGGGCCACAGCGCAGCACCGGACCGAGGGGGCATAGCGGTGAGTGTTAGCGCACCGACCCCTGCGAACCAGCTGGTTCGCAGCGGGACCGGTCCGTGCCATGGTTTGGCTAACGAGTCTGCCAAGGACGGCGCTCCTCACCTGCCCGGCGCATACGCGGCCGCCCTGGTGCTCACCTGCCGCTGCGCGATGCCAAACCAGGCCGGCACAGTGATCACTGCGTCCACTATGGGCACACCCGCGTGCGCATCCGTGATCTGCTTCGCGTACTGCAGCACGCCGGCCTGAAAGAAGTTGTGAACGGAAATGCGCACCGGTGGGTTCATTGGGACAGCAGGTAAGGGGTTGGCGTGTGAAGGGTGGGGCTGCGTTGGCGCACTGCGGCGCGGCTGTGGCGGCACCAACCGCCGTTACCCGCCAGTGTCAATTGAAGCATATGCTTCGCTGACACGACCTATATGTGCGCAAGCGGCGCCCTATCAGCGAGGTGTTTACGAGCGACCACCATTGTGGTCATGCCTGAACCCCTAGCATGCGCTGGCCAGGCCACCAAGAGCACAGCATGCACTGGTAGAGGCGAGCATGCCACCCTGTCCCATCAGCCAGCCATACTCACCACTAGCTCCTCTGCCAAGTATGCGGTCGACCCATTGATCTTTGCCATGGCCGTCTTGCGCTCTGGATGGTCCACGAGCTCGTACGGGAGCAGGTTTGCCGCCAGCATGTTCTGGACATACGGGTCTGCTGCTGATCGGCCCAGCAGGTCTCTGGTCCGGCTAAACACCGTCGTGGGGTAGCGGATGGCGAAGCTGAAGGCCTCCTCGCCCAGGAGGCGATCCTCGCCCGCCATGCCCACCAGGGCGGGGGACTTGCGTCTGCTCATCTCGTTGACAACGATCGCAATGGGCGTGCGCCCCGGCTTGATGAGACATACTTTCAGGTACTCACTGCCAAGATCTATGGCCATGAGCGAGCCCCGGGCCACCCCCAGGAACGCTGCAAACAGCAGCACGAAGCAGCATGCTGCACTGCTGCTTCGGGCCATGCTGAAGCCTGTGTAAAGGGACCTGTACTTGATACGGATGGATTATAATGGGCATCTAAGCAGTTCGGCGCTGATCACGCAAGAAACCACGGCGGTGTCCCATGGTGTTTGGCACACCCGGGTGTGTCACAAACAAGTTGCAATGCTGGGTACTAGAGGTGGGTACTAGAGGGTTTACAAGGTTGCTGGAATATTTAATACCACCAAAAGAGCTGATAGTTTTCTCTACACCAGCTGCTCTACACGGGCCGCACGCACTGGTGTCCCTGCCTGCTTGCTGCTCGTCCTGCAACCATACATACCGTCAGCCCACAACAGGCCCAGCACATGCATTTTTGGAGTGAAGCTGGTGAGGGGGTGAAGCTGGTGAGGGGGTAAATTGCACACACTCAGTTTCCTGCTATGTCTCATGGCTTGCTGTCCTACCACTGGTACATGAAGCAATGTCCGGCGGGAAAGTGATCGGAAGCAGCAGCAGCAGCAGCAGCAGCAGCAGCAGCAGCAGCAGCAGCAGCAGCAGCAGCAGCAGCAGCAGCAGGAACCGCAGGAACAGGAGCAGCTGAAACAGCAGTGGCAGGTACAGCAGCAGGGTTCTCAAAAGAAAACCTGAGTTGCCTGTCGATAATCATCGCGATGCACTCTGATTGGACCATTGTCTCAGCACCAACTTGCTTTGAAGTTGTTGTGTGGTTTTTACAGTGCCATATTGTGCAGCAAGTAGCGCGTGCATTGTAGTGAGGGGGTGGGGGTGACCTCCCAGGGAGTGCGTGTGGGGAGACAGATCAGATTTGGCCAGCAGGCGCGGTTTGAATTGGCGGCGGCCTCGACACAAGGACGGTTGCATGCACAGCAGCCACATGCCTAGATGCCGACAACGCCCAGTGCTTTTGGGAATGAACAAAGGCAGCAAGGTGGGTGAGGCCCAAGATGATAGGGAGTGCTCGTCTCCAAGAATGGACTGCCGCAAGGGCGGAAGCGGCGTTGGCACTGGCCGCTCTGCAAATCGCACATCCGCCGCGCTAGCCACAGCGGTGCAAGAGAATGAGAGGCGGCGCGATACATACGCTCGGCGCTCTTTTCCGAGTCTGCGAAGTGCTGAGCGGCAAGCACATAGGCTGTGAGCCAAGAGATTTGCGTGCACGGGCAGAGAGGGTAAGGTGATGTAACCAGGCAGCATATGAAAGCATAGGAGGCGTGGTTAGACGCGAGCCCGTGGTGTTGTGGGGTCTCGTGTGCACCCTTGAGGCATGCATCTAACCCTGCTCCTTGAACGCTTGCGCGGGGAAGCAATGGGGATCCTCAATACTCTTCGGGAGGGAATACAAACATTTTCAAGGCAGGGCAAGGCTTGCGCGGACCACACCCTAAACGCGGCGCGACAGAAGGGGGTGCGCCACATGCGAAGAGAGGCGCTGCATGCACAAGGGGGAGCGCCGTCCTGCAACGAAGTCGCGCAGCACCAGAGCGAAGCAGATGGGGGCCCACCCCAGCCCAAGGCTTGGGGCCGACATGCGACAGGACGGGCCAACAGAGGAGCTAGTGTGTCAAGGTTTGCGTTTGCAGGCGTTGAATCGAGTGGGAATCAGAGGCGCAGCGCAGCTACTCTGTCTGGCGAGCCGCCGCCTAGCCGATGAGCGGCACGGACGACCAGCCCTCGTTCTCCTCAGTGCCGGTGGGCTCGGCGATCCAGGAGTTGATGGCGGTGCCGACGACGCGGATCTTACCGATGGTGTCCTCGAACAGGCTGCCGCCGAACGCCCTCCAGACGCCGCCGATGTCGTGCGTGAGGCCGATGCAGGTGGCGTCGAGGTCGCAGGCGGTGCGCATGGCCTTGAAGTTGGTGGTGGAGGGGGAGCCGATCAGGGAGATGGTCACGCCGATCGTCTCGCCGAGGACCTTGGGGTACACGACGTACGCTCCCTCCTTGATCTGCGGTGTTCAGGCAAGCAGGCATGACAGCGAGTTGAGGTCAGTTCTGGGTCTTTGCAGGGTCGATAAAACGAGGGCAAGCCGAAGCAGCGTGAAGATCATCTTGTATGCAGGGGCGCAGGCAGGCAAGCGCATGTGTGCATCAATGCAGGCAAGCAGAGAGGCAGGCAGGCAGGCAGGCAGGCAGGCAGGCAGGCAGGCAGGCAGGCAGGCAGGCAGGCAGGCAGGCAGGCAGGCAGGCAGATCCAAACCAAAGTTTTCAAGGAAAAACAGCGTGCCGCACCTCAAAGAGGACGATGTTCTCCGTGGGGTTGTCCCACCAGGCAGCGGTGCCGTCGCCCGTGATCTGAATGGCGCTGATGTCGGTGCCGACGGTGCGCCAGTAGCACTTGTTGATGCCGTCGCCGTCGGCGCCGCCGGTCTTGTAGAAGACCATGTACTGGCAGCTGTTGTCGAGGCCGCAGTTGGTCTGGCAGGCGGACAGGCTCGTGTAGAGCGACTTGTAGGTGAGGTTGGTGCCAGGGGGATGGTAGATGAAGTCCCAGGCGGTGAAGGTCTGCTCGTTGGTGGGGTCAGTGATGAACTGGCCGAAGCAGTCCTCGGGGGTGAAGGTGCCCTGAGGGAGGCGTGAGTCATGAGCGTGTGGAGGGAGGGTCAGGTGGGTCCCTTGAACAAAGGCAGAGGCGGAAGCGCGACGGCATGCAGAGCCAGCAGCAACCCCAAGGGTCGAGCCAAGGCGGCTAAAGCGGGTGCCACTTGGGGCACTTGGAAAGGGCTACACGATGTGAGTGCTTTTGTTGCCGCCAGGCCCCGCGCACCCTGCGAGAGACCATGGTGCCCGTGAAGTTCTGGGTGGTGGGGCAGGCGGTGCAGTTCGCGCCGCCCTGGGTGAAGCCGGGGCTGTACGTGCCCGACGCGCAGAGGCTGCACGACGAGTTGGAGAGCGAGCCGAGGGCGATCTTGCCGTCGGCGGTGCCGGTGCCGAAGCCGGGGCGGCACGTGTCGCAGTCGGTCTGGGCAACGGCGGCCATCGTAATGGTGGTGGAGGTGCCCGCGGGGCACTGGCTGCAGGAGCCGTTGCCGATGAAGCCCTTGTAGAAGCCGCGCAGGCAGGGCTCGATGGAGGCGGAGGAGCCAAACAGGTGGTAGCCAAAGTCGATCTTGCAGTCGCTGGCGGCGTCAGAGCCCAGCTCGCCACTGGTGGCGTTGGCGCTGTTGGTGGTGTTGAAGCCGTCGCCGCAGTAGGTGCAGGGGTTCTGGTTGTCGCCGGGGTTGTAGTAGCCGTACGCGCACTGGTTGACGGCACCGTTGTCGTAGCCATAGCCGGCGTTGGTGAGGCACTGGGAAGCACGGGTCGAGGCGGTCTGCAGGGGTGTTTGGTGGGGGCCGATTGGGGAGAGGGGCAGCAGCAGTCAGGAAAGGCGGGGTGTGCATTGATCAAGGCAACGCAAGCATGGAAACTCGCAAGCAGGGTGGAGAAGCAGCCCCGCTTTTCACCCCAACCCGTCCACCAGTCAGGGCTCCCGCCCCCAAAACGGAAGCAAAGCCCCACCTGGTTGGTGTGGGTGTTCTCGAGGCACTTGGTGCACTCCACGTCCACGAGGCCGAAAGTGTTGTTGGGGCGGCCGTAGGTGTTGAGAGGGCACTCGTAGCCCTCCAGCACGCCGCTGACGGCGTCGCGCTTGTTGCCGTGGCCGGCGGGCGTGTAGCACTGGTCGGCGCTGGTGGCGCCGGGGGCGGCGGTGGTGATGGTGCCGTTGCCGCACTTAACGCAGGGCTCCCTGTTGTAGCCGGGGTTGTAGGAGCCGAGCGGGCACAGGGTCGCGACGCCGGCGCCGTTGGTGCCGCCGGCGGCCCAGCCGTAGCCGGGGGGCGCCAAACAAGCATCCGGGCTGGTGGCCTTGGTGACGTTGGCGAGGGTGGTGAGATTGTTGCCGCAAGCCGTGCAGGTGACGGCGGTGGACCCGTCAAAGGAGACCTCGCCGACGCGGTACGAGTCCTGGGCGCACTCGGTGGCATCGGTGGTGCCAACAGTGGGGGCGGACGCGAACTGGTAGCCGGGGAGCAGCACTGCAGGAGGGGAGTTGGGTGTGGCAGCGCATAGATGTGTCAGGGACAAAGCGTTGCTGAGCGCAGCCTGCGTCGCTGATAGCCACGCAAGTAAGCTTGCAGCCGTACGCAAATGCAGAGCGGGCGGGGCCAAAGGAACCTTTGACTGCCAACACCCCGGTGCTTGCCCGCCCTGGAGCCCGACCCCCCAAAGCCCGCTCATGCCGGAGGCACGCACCTGTGCAGTCGGAAGAGGCAGTCTTCCCGACCTCGCCGGCGACGGTGGTCACGCCTGTGGGGCACGACGTGCAGTCCTGGTTGCCCACAAAGGTCTTGTAGGTGCCGCGGGCGCAGGCCACGGCCTTGCCGCGCAGGTAGTAGGAGCCGATGGGCGCCTGGCAGTCCTGGGTCGAGTTGGAGTTGGTGCCAAGTGTGGTCAGGTCGCCGGGGCACTTGGTGCACTTGCGGGTGTTGTAGCCGGGGTTATCTGGTCGCGGGTGGGTTGGGAAAGGGAGGGCGCGGAGGAGGTGTCAGCGGCTGCGGCGCAAAGGGTGTGCAAGCTCAGGCCTGAACACTGATGCTGAGCTCGGTGTGCCTGCAGTTGCGCTCCCCAGGGCCCCAGCAACCCCGCTCAAGCAACCTGCCACCATCTGCTCTACTGCATGTGTGAATCACCATGCAGGCCGGATGGACCCAAATTAAAGCCCCATATGCACTCACAGAAGCCGGCGTCGCAGGCGGCGGAGGTGTCGCCGGTCCCCCAGCCGAAGCCGGGCTTGACGACGCACTCGCGGTCGGACTTGGCGAACTGCGTGGTGGTGATCTTGTTGGCGCCGCAGGCCGCGAAGGCCGTGGAGGACTCGGCGGTGATCTTGGCGCCGGGGCAGACATTGTTGTAGTCACAGGGGATGCAGGTGAAGCCGGTCTGACCGCTCACGGCGGTGTTCTCGGTAGTATAGTAGCCGGGCGCGCAGTCTGGGGGAGGGGGTGGCCGGCGAAATCGGTGGGGGCGAGGGATGCTGTTTCGAGTTTACTGGTGGCCAGATGCAGCCGTTGGGATGCTGCAGCGCGGTACCCTTGCGTTGTGTCGCATTTGCAACGCAGTGCCCTGGACAAAGCACCCTGCATGCCGTGTGGACCCAATAGCAGCCGCGGCTGGCACCCCTTCCCTCCTTCTCCTGCCCTGCACTCACAGCAAGCGCGGCCGCTGGCCTTCACAGTGTAACCGGTGTCACACTTGGTGCAGATGGCCTGATATCGTGGGGCAATCAGGGACACAGGTGATCAGGGGGCGAGCCAGCCAACCTACGTGGCCCTTACTAATTCAGGTCAAGATTCACGGCATGTGCGTAGCCCTGCCAGATCGTCCCCTGCAACATGGGCCAAGCATATGCGTCGCTGCACCCACCTTGGTGACAGTGCCGCGGTAGAATTGGTAGCGGCAAGCAGTGCAATGCTTCACTGAGCGGTCGCAGTCGGCGCTGGTGGGTGCCTGCAGCAGCTGGCGACCAGAGGGCTCCTCGATTGCGCGGCTGGCGCTGGCGGCGCCAAGCACTGCTGCCAAGAGCAGCAGTGTTGAGAGCTTTGAAGCCATCGTATTGTAAGGTATGGCTAACGGGTGCTCCTCACAGACCTTGGAGGTTGCTGGAGGTGTGGCAGAGATCAGGTACTGGGGTGCACTGTGCGTACAAAATGGAACTAAAGGCACATGTAACGAATGAGGAATGGTTGCCGAGGTGCATCGCAGACGCATATGTATTCCGTGGCGCTCCTCGAGTTTGCGAATGCACAGCGAAGATCATGGCTCGTCCGGCCAATGAGTTTTACCGGGGTTCGCACACCCTCATCCCCGCGACCAGTGTCGAGATAGACTGACAGATTCAAGTTTAGCATGCTCGTTTCCTTTGAGATGCACTGCTGTGCCACCTCGCTCACCCCCCCCCTTCGGCCGCCTGCGCCTCCGTGATGCGGCTGCCTTGGCGGGTGGCTGGCCAGCCC
>NW_014013155.1:5691-9742 GCF_000611645.1 Monoraphidium neglectum | reverse complement strand
GCCTTGGCGGGTGGCTGGCCAGCCCGACCGCCTCTGCAGTGTTGACCGGCGGATGCCCTGGGCGCAATCTGGCAGATGATAAACAGAAATCTACACCAGTACGCACTAACATTTAATGCCATACAAGCATGAATGGCTTTGCGCACATGTGCTTCATGTAACGCCAGCAACTGGTTGATGCTGGACACCTGGCCCGTGGTGCTTCACGGCCGGTAAGTACAAGCGTCCCCTTGAGCGATTGACATGCCTGTATCCCCTGAACAAGATTCAACTCATGCATAATCATCCGGAGTACCGTTGCAACTCACGGCTCTCTACAAACAACAGAGCTCCGCAGCATGACATGGCTACGCACTCACACACATATTGCTTGCTTGCTTGCACCGCTCGCAGCCATTGCAACAACAGCAAAGCAGTTCAAGCTACCCAGCACAGGCCTGGCTGGCGCGCATGCAACTGCGTTGAAAGATATATAACACCACATCCGTTTTATCTGCATGGCTGAATATATACCTTGCGGTGGTAGCCTCTGACAGCAGCGAAATGCCCGCAGTGGCACTTTGGATTTCTGATAGAACAAAGCGTTTTTTGCCGTTTTGAAGCCGACTTGGTGCAGGTGGTTCCAAAGCCAACCCATTGCTGCCCATGCGCCCATTGACAAGAAGCGCAAGCATGCGGGCCTGGAACAAGATATACCCATTTTGGCTGCCTGGTTGCACTGCATGCGGGAGGCCCTGATGCCGGCAGCAGCTTCGGTGCGGGTGCCTGCTGCGCAGTGACCCTCACTGTCTCAAGTGCACTCATGGCAAATAGGCTGCGGTGGCGGCAGAGTCGCAGAGGCGGCAGGGGAAGCAGCAGCAGCACAGCGGTGCTATCGGCGTCAGCAGAGGCCGCATTGGTGCCTGCAGAAGGGAGCTCTGCCGTGTCGACCTGTGCAGCTGCTCAAGGTGGCGGCTTGGTGCTGGCGTTTGCCGCTGCCAGGACACTTATCAGCTGCTGTCCGTGATTGCTACAAAGGAAGCCTCCCTCCCAAAACCAAATAACCATATGTGCACGCCACAACCGTATTGTGCAAACTCTGCGCATGTGTGCTGGTGCAGCAGCACCAAGAGTTTGTCTGAGAGGTTGATGCGGTCATGTGGAGGCAAAGTTCTTGAAGGGCCTAGCGAATCAAGGCATCCCAGGGGGGGGGGCTCCATTGATGCATTGTTGCTGTAGAAGTTTGTAGCGTGAGTGAATTGGGTCCTAACTTCAACATCTGTGTATGTGATGTATCTCAAAACCGACCAATGGACGCCTCGCGTTTCTCGTCAGTCGCTAGTGAAGTTACTGCAGAAATTGTGCCAATCTCCTTCGCAGCATGACAACTTGCTGTGCTGGTAAATGCAAGCCAAGTGTGGCGTAGTCGATGCATGAAATGTACGAAATGTACGAAAGGGAGATTCAACAGGATTGCCGTTGGATGCGACAGAGCTCAAGCATCCACGCGCTGTGCTGAAGGCAGCGGCTGCAAGTTCACGGTCGAGTGCATTCCGAGGACGGCAATGCGACGCAAGGGGGCTAAGGCGGGTGGTGGTGCACGAAATCTCAAAATAAAAAATACTCGGATAAAATATCTGCAAATGTGACACTTTTACCGTGGTTGGGCTCCCCCAGGTGTCTGCCTGCTTTGCACTGCGAACTTGCACGCCCCAGTCCTGAATATCGAAATTGGTGGATACAGCATCAGACTATCGCACAGGAATTCGATTCTTTCATTCCTACCTCGTTTGTTGGTTGCTTTACATCACATACACCCGGCATTGCAAGTCCAGACAAAACGCACCGCGGACACGAACGCGCGTCGCAGACATTGCGGAACAGAGTTATAAAGGTGTGAAACGCGTATCACACATCATTTGGCAAGTATGAAGGCGGCGCTGGCCCTTGCATTCCTGGGCCTATCCCTGGCGTCAGCGCAGACTCGTTGGCAGCCTCAGTTGGCCGATCGATACCAATATCAGCTGGGAGAGCTGTTTGTGGTGCCCACTCATCTAATCCCTGGCGTCAAGGTGCGATGACAGGGAGGGCCCTGTGGGGTCAACGTACGCGCAACACGCACGCCCGATATGTCACTGCACAGTGCACGTTCTCAGTGGATTGCGCAAGCCAAGACCAAAGTACAGCCCAACATGCAACATACCTGAGGCGCCTTTTCCAAAGCTGTGTGCACCAGTGTTCTTTGCAAATGTTGATGTTGACGACGGCCTCGCGCTCCCATCATGTGCTGGTGAGGCACAGGCGTACGCACTTGATGGTTGGGACACGCCGGCGTCCACTGTGGCGTGGCTGATCAGCCAGGGGGCCTACCCAATCTGCTACTTCAGGTACACTCGCATGATGCCGCGCCGCGGCATGCATGTGGCGGTGCGCCGCAGTCCGCGCGTGTGCAGCTTTTGTGCCCGCCCGGCAGCAGCCTGCTGTGCCCTTTCTGGGCTTGCAGGTCGGCCCTTCCGATGCCCTGCTGAAGCTCGGTACTCCCTACTATCACACAAGCGGACCAAATCTTACCAGCGCACTCCCTGGCACCCCCCTTCCCACCGCAGTGCGGGTTCTTACGAGGACTGGCGCCCCGACGCGTCCCAATTCCTGGCCAGCGACAAGGGCGCGCCGTTGAGCGGCTGGCCCGGGGAGTGGTGGCTTGACGTCAGGTCCTCCAACGTCAGGAGGATCATGCAGCAGGTGGGGACCCTGGCGGCTGTCCGGCCTGCACAGCGAGGTGTGTGTGGGGGCAAGTCTGCCCCGTGGACCCAAGCAGGCAGCCTGAAGGGAATCAGCGGAAGTGGTGGTGCAGGGTTCGTGCATCTTGCATCAGCTGCAGGCAGTTGCTGCCATGCCCTCCAGCTGAAGTTGCTGCCCGCACACATGAATTTGCCGCCTTCATCCCTACAGCGCATCGCCATGTGCAAGTCCAAGGGCTTCGTTGCCGTCGACCCTGACAACGTGGACGGCTACACAAACCCCAACGGCGTGGGCCTCACTGCCGCCGACCAGCTGTCCTACAACACGTTCCTGGCCAACGAGGCGCATGCGCAGGGCATGGCCATCGGTCTCAAGAATGATCTTGACCAGCTCACCCAGCTGACGCCCTACTTCGACTTCTTTGTGAACGAGTGAGTTGCTGAGCTCTGGTGACGAGTGTCTGGAACCTGCTTGATGGGAAGGGGTTGGCGATGCTCATCAGCTCCTCACCAGACACATGTTTGCCGTTGCATCCAACACAATCTGTTTCCTTCCGAACCGCGTGTGCGCGCCCTTCCGCCTGACATGTGGATGTGTCAACATGTGCTCAGACAAGCGCCCTGCAGATTGCGTGCGCACGCACACAAATGTGTGCGGACGCGTGCGAACCCCCTTCCCCCCACAAACACACACACCTCACACCTCCCCTACACTCCCCTACACTCCCCCACACTCTCCCCTCTCCCTCTCCCTCTCTCTTTCCGTGCCATGTCACTCTCTGCCGCCTGACCCTCCCCATCTTTTCCTCTGCGGATCTCACTCAGCACACCATGCACTGTGCACAAACCCACCGACCCATCCACATCCTCATGACACGCAGGCAGTGCAACCAGTACAGCGAGTGCGGGATGTACGCCCCCAGCAAGGTGGCCGGCAAGCCCGTCTGGAACATCGAGTACACCTCGACAAACTTCAACAAGGGCTGCCCTCAGCAGGCCACCATGGGGATGCGCACAATCCTCAAGGTCAGACTGTATGCCAGGCAGCTTGCGCTTGCAACCGATCGGTCGCCTTGCATGTGGTCTCAGTGTACGACATGGCGTGCACTCAGCATCCTTGACATTGTGCCAACACCCCTGACATCCACGCGGCGCCACCCCCGCAGAGCTCAAGCCTCACGTTTTCGCCATACACCGAGTGCTCAACTAACCCTTGGCCTTACCCCTCGCCAAGTCCCAGTCCTTCGCCATCGCCGTCACCATCGCCCAGCCCCTCCCCTTCACCAAGCCCCTCCCCTTCACCGAGCCCCTCCCCTTCACCGAGCCCCTCC